>NW_009190938.1:16770-24227 GCF_000690835.1 Fulmarus glacialis | reverse complement strand
AGCAGGACTAGATGAAATCCGCAGCCTGAGGTCTGTATGTGAGCCCAGGGGCATGGTTAGTGAGCGTGGCTGTACGAGCCCTTTCAGTCCAAATCAAACATTTATGAAAAAAACTTAAGCCTCCGAATTTCTGTACTTTCAGTGTGAAACAGAGGAAGCCCAGCCTGGTTCGGCTCCCCCGATCCCTTTCTTTCCCCTTCGCTTCCTGCCATTGCCTTTGGCAGAGGAGGTGTGGCTGGGGGAGCCCAGGGAAAGGGGGACACTCTCTTCTCTTGCCCACCATACTGATTATTCATAGCCCTTTCAGGTATTTTCCAGTCCATATATATTTTGCTGGAGTGTCTATATACATATAGACACGTGTTTACATTTATACATGCACACGCATCTACTTTAGACATATATTCCTGCATATACACACACTTGTATGGTGACCTTGGTCCTTCAGAAAGTGTGTCAGACTCATTTCTGCCATGCTCATATATTTCCATCAACAAATGTACAACTCCCACCTCTTTTCCTGCAAAATGATGACACAGAAGGGTAGGATGAGCACGCCATGGGAGCGTAGCCTGGCGCTGCCTTACACACTGGCACCACAACACGAAAGTGGGGGGCAATGGGTGGCCAAACTGGGCTTGTCTTTGGTGGTTGTGTAGCACAGCTCGTCACAGCTCAGCTCCTAATTGCTGTCTCCATCCAGGAAGGACCCTAAACACCTACACAGCTTTTGCAACAGCAGGCCTTCAGGCCAGGCTCTCGGGCTCATCGGGGCTTTGTTTAGTGCACCAGAGCCCTGGGCACCCTGAAGCAGCTTTCAATGTCCTCCCTCCCCTCCGGGCAAATCCTGGAAGCAGTCCAGCCCCTGGAAGCTGCTTCACTTTGTGTCAGCACTACCGGCCCCCTCCGCTGCCTGCACGCACTGTGTCTTGGTGTGACAGACACCCGCCCTTCCCGGAGTCCTCTGTTGCTTGGGAGACCCTGGGTCTGGGAGCAGGTTCCTGTAACTGTAGATTTTCAGGCTGCTGAGGTTGGCTTTTCTTCCCTTTCCTGTTCCTGGGACAGGCCAAGGCATCTGGCTTTCATTAGTTTTCGGTGCTCTACTCTAGGAAGCAAATTCTAGTTTGAGAAGGTCTTTTTGCTTTTCACATCTTGCTTTGAAGAAACTACTGTTTAAAAAAAAAATGTTTTCTCATCCAATGTCATCACTGGTAACGCTGAAAGGCTGCTTTCAGCCTGCCGGAAACTGGCCTCAGGGAGACCTCAACACCTGCTGAAATCCTGCCCTGAGCCGGGGCCTCAACAAAAACCCTCCACCGCAGGCCCCGTCAGCAAAATTCAGAGCCAGTCCATCGCCTCGGACAGCTTACGAGGCAGCTGGGTGCTCTTCCTCCAGCCTGAGCGTAACAGAGAGCAGAGGAGCCTCACGTGAGAAAGCCAAGTCTGACAGACCCGCCAGCAACGTCACGCAGCTGCCAACAGGCGCCAGTTGGGACGGGGCTGGGGAACCAAATGGCGTCTCCTCGTGAACCCGGCACGGCTTCCCCGGCCCACCCGCCGCACCGTGCGAGGCTTCACGCCCGAGTAAAGCTCGTCTCAGTCCCTGGTGTAACGTACATGAGAGGCCCAGACTTGCCCCGCCGGGTGAGCTGAACAACTCTACCGACCTACCAAGGCCGGAGAAGAGGTGACGTCCACTGCGCTGCTAACCCTGGGGCCCAGCACAGCCAGAGTCAGCCCCAGGTCACTGTACACGGGGCGTATGTCGCTGGGTGCATCCAGAGAGGCATTTTCTCACTCCTCGGGTGGGGTTATCCCCTGGAGACAAATCCAGACCAGAAAGGGCTGGGGATGGGAAAGGGGAGGGCAAGGAAGGAGGGGAAAATCATGGAAGTGATGGTCCCAGCAGGAAACCCAGATAAGAAATAAGCCATGAAAACTCCCTACCCATGATTTGCTCTGTGAGAAATACCTGCTCTCAGCCTTGCCAATGTGGGCGTTCTCTTTAGCATCCAACACTCAAACTTTCTTCCTTTTTTTTTCATTAACACACCCGGAATTTCTGAACCATCTTTCATTCACTTCACTGGGACAGAGACTGCCTTTTTATTTTTATTATCCACTGCCTAACGTGATAGCATGAGCGGGGCTCGCAGGCTCCAGCACAATCCCACTGAACAAAGAATAAAAGAATACATTAGCAATAATCAGAGCCGCAGCCTGAGCTGAGGTGGCCTGCTGTGCCGTTTTGCAGTGCTCGGCTCATTACTTACTGCTGTCACTCGGACTCAAGCCTGAGAAGACCTCTGTGGACCTTGAAGACCTTGTGGGGTGAGCGTGCTGCAACTGACACAGAAGGTGAAGGTTTCTCTTTCATGTTGTCACCGTGCAGTCAGCAGCACAGGAACAGCGTGCTGGATCTCCAGGTGGAGCTCCCCGGGGAACCTGGCTCTGCATGTAACTGCTGGAGAGGACAAGAAAAAATACTACTGATAAGTGCTGCAGAAACAACATGATACAGGCCTAAGAGCAAAGCTGAGAGCTGAAACACACTGTCATAGTCTGCTCCTGTGGATAAAGCTTTCTGCTGCTTTAGAGCAGAGTACAGGGTGGTGGGATCAGGGAAATGCTGTCACTTAGCAACTGCATTAACACCAGAACCTGAACCAAACTGTTCGGAAGTGAGAAATTTCACTATTTTTTGATGCAGCTGTGCCCACACGCTGGAGCAAAGGGAAGTGATCAGAGTCCTGGAGTGCCTGTGCCACCTACGCAGCCAAGAGAAAGGCCCTTGATGGTGAACTAGGAAGCAAGTACAACAGTGGTTTTTCTTTTAAGACACACATGAGTCCCACTGAAGCCTGAAACATTTGGTCAGAGAGAAATCAGCTTAAGCAAGTGCTGGAGCACTTTACTTACCCAAACCCACCACTTTTGATCCTCTCAGAGTGGTAGTAAATGGCAACCCATCCTGTTTTTTATAACAAAAACCAACAAAATTTCATTGTATCGGACGTTGCTACAACTGCGTTTGGGAGGATGGGTCACATTGGTGTGAAATACATCACTTGTTCTGCAGCCTGCAATGCACAGGCAGAAAAGGAAGATTTTTAATAAAAGAATAAAGATCTCATTGGGTTGTTGAATGTGTCCTACTCCGGGCAAAGTTTTGTCTTCCCATAATACAGGCAAAATGAAAAACCATAATACTGAACACTGAGGGCGCTCAGGCCTCGTTACTATTCAGGAGTTTCAGGACTCATTAATTGATAGCTTTGATTCTTACAGCAACGTATTTTCAAGTGGGGGAGAGGTTGTTGTTCGATGGCTGAGGAAACCTCGTAAGCTGAAGAGAGAGGTGCCTTCCCCATCCGCCATATCGGCATCAGCCTATCCATCCCCGAAACTAGCTCTCAGACAAGAAGCCAGGTTGGAAAGTAGAGTCTGGTAGAGGGGAAGAGGCTCACTGTTCAAGGGGAAATGAACTTGATCATGTCACCCATAGCCCCAAACATCAAAATTATCTTGAATTATTTTGGTTTTCCTCATTTCCCTATTTTTTGTTTGCAAAAATATAACTTTGGAGGAGGGATTTAGGATTTGTGCTTACAAATAAAATAGACTATAACTTGCATAATGGGAGCAGTTCAGTTTTACATGGTTGTCTCCTGACATGTTTACACAGCTGGTCAGATACCATTAAAACATATTTTCTCAGGAGGCAGTGTGGTCTAGTGGAATGAGCATGGGCCTAGGAGTCAGGAACTCCCACGTTGTAATTTTGGGTCACCAGTGATTTGCTTTGGTGCACAGAGTCATTTAACCCCTGTGTATGTCAGTGTCCCAAAAAGACACCTCCTCGTCGCAGCTTGATGTTGAGGATCAACATGTTAATCCTGGGGAGGGAGAGGACTAGGTCCTGATGTGGTACCCAGGGTCGAAAACATCCAAACGAAGACTGCGGAGGGGTGCGTTGCCTCTAACTTTCTTCTCTGTCTTCACCTCTCGGGGGTTTGGGTTAGCCAGCCTCTGAATCAGAAATGATGCATCTGACGTGGTCTTGTGCAAGTCTTTCTGCTCCAAATCGAGATCATCCATAAGCTGCAACAGTTTTGTCACTTTTCCTAGCAGTAAAGGAACACAAGCCTTCTTGGTAAGACCACCACAGCTCGGCAGATCCTTAGTGAAGTGAAAAAGTGAACAAGCAGCAGTGCTAACTTTCAGCCCAGGAACATTAATGATTAAAATGCATCAATTTCCAAAAAGCTGATGAACATAGCAAATATTACATCTGAACAGGAGCTTGCATAGCGATGAGATTGTAAGTACCATGAAATGACTGGCTCTGGTTCTAGCTTAGACAGTTAAAAATCAAATAAAACCTGAACTGATATCGAACTAGGGCCTATACTATGACACTATTTGAAATTACAGCCTTCCTTCTTAGATTCCTTCAATTCAGGATACTTTTGCCATAGCATCGAGATTACTGAGTAGACTTCACATTTGACCTACAAATGGCACGCACACCAACCCATACCGCTTCTGGGTGATGACGATGGAAATAATCCTACAGGAAGATATTTAAGCTGGTAGCTAAATTGTGATCTTACCCATTAAATATCCTCGTCGTTTACTTCTTCCAGCGTTGTTACGTCTGGTAACTGCCATGTTTGTGGTTCACTCTGCTGTTAATAAGGGGTTTATTTGTTGGAATATTGGAGATCATCCAGCAAAAAACGTTCCAAATCAGGCAATAGCTATTTTGTTGCTCCGCTCTGGTTCCTTTTTTCCCTCTCTCTGTTTCTCAGGGCCTGTAATAAAAAGGAAAAGTTGCTTGCAAAACTCAGGGACTGGCCTTGCTGATAGACTGTATCTCTGGGGTTTTGTCAGCAGCTTGAGGGGATTTTTGTCAACAACTTGAGTCATTTTAGAGAACTGGTCTGCTCTTTGTAAAGCAAGTTTCTGCAAAGGAGGATGGGTGTGGGAACAGCTAGGCGGCACAGCATCTGACAGGCGCTGTGGTGCAAAGCACTTTCTCAGGGCTTCTGGCTACGGGGAAAGGATGTGTCAAGCCGTGAAGGAGACACAGCTGGAGGTGGCCGCAGCCCGAGAAAGTCTTGCGGCCGTGTATGTTCAGTCCTGCGGCTGCTCTAACTGGCTGAGGCGGCCAGCTGGACTTTTTAACTGACTCAGGGCCAGTGACTACGTAAGGGTCTTGGTGCCTTCTCTGACTCTGCAGTTGTGCTGAGGGCTGGAGCTGACCCCACCGAATCCCAGGAACACTGGAGGTACAGGACCCACGGACCCACCTCTTCCACCTCCTGGGAAAGCGGGGCTCTCTCCAGCTTGATACCTGGTCAACGAAGGCTCTGTCCAGCCAAGGATGGAGAGAGCAGGACCCCTCGGCAGCCTGTTCCCACGCTGCGCAAGGTCTCTGTGTGAGGAAGTTTTTCCAAACGTCCGAACTGAACCTCCCGAGCCGCAGGCTGTGGCTGCAAAGCCCCAGTGTGACCCATGGTTCAGGAATCAGACCTTCTTCTCCATTACTGCCCAGGTAGCACAGCATTTAGTGCACGTTCTCTTCATGAGAAACAACTGAAAGAAACGGAAAGCCTTTTTTTTTTTTCTTTCTTTTTTTTCTTTTTTCTTTTTTTTTTTTTTCTTTTTTTTTTAAGAGAGAGATTGTTCTCTTCTGGATGGCAGACTTTAACAACAAAGAAACTGGAGCCTTCAGGGTATCTTTAACCCAATTTTAGAACCTCTTGGAAGTAGGAGTTATTAATGGACTTGTTGCTGGAAGCTCAGCTCCAGTGTTTTAAATGGCTGTGAAACATACTCCTGATGGGAGAACGAGCACGAAAACAAGAGAAAAACAGGAATCTGTTATCTGATATTCCCACCTCTGCTAGTAAAGTTCTCTTTTCAATGCTGAAGTCTTGGCTGGTTTTAAAACAGTCTTGTAAAATTGCCTTGACACCTTATTAACATCGGTACAAAAATCCACCCACCCACCCCTTACTGACACAGTGGTACAAGGGAGAAAACGGGGATTTTACAAACCTGTCAAAGGAAATCTGTTGCCTGAGCTCCGAGTGGGTGTACAGTCTGCGATGAAGTGTCATGCATATCTATAGTAATCTATAAATATCAAATATTACCATTTACTGAATTAGGGCTTTTGTCTTTTAGTAGCCTTATTTATATAATTGACGCTTGCTTCAGTGCGTTTGCTCCAGTATTTCATTACCAGATGATATATCCAGGTCAACCTTGGTAGGTTAATGCAGAACCCCGCTCCCTCAGCAGGATCTGAAAATTTAGGTTAATTCGCATAACTTTGATGAATCTTTAGAACTAAAATTATTAAACTGACACTTCCATTGACTCCCCGCTGAGGTCTCTGACCTTAAATCGCGGAGGTCACAAAAAATATTTTAAGAATCCAAATAAACTCCAATTCAGAACCCCTTTAGGTTAAGCATCTCTGTGCAGTGGGGGCATAAATATGACTTAAAGGAATTGCACAACGCTTTGTAAGTTTCTCAATAATTAAAACTTTTCATAGGAATTTCACAAATTTCAATGCATACCTTTTTTTCTCAACCCCACCAAATGCATTTTTTTAAAAGCCAAGGGAAAAGATAAGCACTTCAAGTTAACCAAGTATCAGTTCTGCAAATTCTTCATAAAGCTGTAGCTGTCTAGTTTCAGGGTTGCACAGAATAAAATCAAGACATTTTTCAGTTAAAGGTTTGATATTTTTCCACGCCATATCAGGATAGATGCAAACATTCAGTGTCTGAGCTTCACGGGCACAATGACAAAGGCCCCTTCCTACGTCACTGAATAAATCATCGGGCAAGAACTTTTCCTGACTACACAAGACAACCACGATGACACATGTGCTTGGTATTAAAGGAAGAGGCTGTGATTAGTTTGTGCTGTGTAAAATCGATGTCCAAACCCAGATTTTCTTTTACTATAGCATAATTTGTTCCGTTTTGAAGAGCCCTGCAGGAGGCCTGGGGGGTTGAGCAGTCACATTCCAGAGAGCACTGGGGGGGACAGGGAGGTGCAGGGAGGACTGCGAGTCCATGTCTGCAAGCTGGTGCCAAAGGGACACTGCAAGGGGGGTCAGGAGCTATTTCTATAGGTACCTCTTTCATGAAGAAAGGATGCTCCATGCGCCCTCACGCTTCCCACAGCAGACCATGCCGAGGCAACCAGGCTGCATCTTTCCCTCATATCCACAGACCAGCCCAGATTACCTCAAGCAACCCTAAATTTTCAGAGTACTCTGCGCTCTCTTGGTGGCTGGAGAAGGTGGCAGCAGGTAACAGAGGGAGGATGTGATGTACCCATCAGTAGTTCCTTCAAAAAAAAAAAAAAATTGTCTTCAGTCACCGGCATTGTACAGTGTTGCCTCCTGATGTCTTTTGCTCAGAATTACGTGA
>NW_009190938.1:0-16730 GCF_000690835.1 Fulmarus glacialis | reverse complement strand
AGAGTGTGATTTACACGAAGGAAGGAATCCCACAGCATTTACGTCTCCTCTGTGAGTCATGTTTTGGTATCCCTCGTCCTGGGCCTTCACACACATTTGGCCCAGGACAAGTTGAAATTGCACGCAACAAGGGAAATCAAGGGAGAGGAGGGCTGCTTTTGAGGTAAATCCCACAGTACAAATTCCTTTGTTAAGTGGAAAGTATTATGATCCAGTCTTCGCCTCCGGCTACATGCACTGAAGAGAGGAGAGTGTGGGTTGTGTGTACATGTGCCAGGGCGGCATTTTCTCATGTGTTTATTTAGCAAAGTGGAGGTCTCAAAACTACAAAAAAAGCAGCAACTTAGGCCTTCAAAATCTTTGCTCCTCAGTGACAATGGGTCTATCTGGCCAGTAATTCCAGTGTTAAGTGGAAAATAACTATACTGTGATTTTATTTTGCAGAGCAAAGCTGCCTCCCGTCAGGGCCATACACAGAACTGCTTTGGGCCCCAAGCGAAGACTCATCAGCCACAGCACCCAGGGACAGGCAGCGACTCGGGGGGAGGCTCTGTGAGACACCCAAAACATGTTTTGGATGATAGGGTGCACCAAAGTCGTTCAATGTTGCAGTGCTTCTATGCTTCAAGTCCGTGTGTTTAAAAACATTTCAAGTATTTAAAATCTCACCTTCTTAGCTTAGAAGAGGAACTTGCTGTTTCTAAGAGGCAGCAGCACGCTGAAGCGTTGGGCAATTTTGTCTTCTCTACGAGGGTGCGTGTGTTGGGGCAGGTTTCCAAGCTGCGGTTGGGGCTTTCTTCTGGCCCTCAGAGTTATGCCTGCATATTTGTAATTACAGCAATGTGTGTACAGCTGTTATATTTTTGTCTGCAAAAGCCATAGTAATTGCACTTAAGCACTGCTGCATCTTCCATGTGTGAGCCTTAGGTTGACATTTTTTTCAGTTGGGTCCCAAATGGCACATTTTGTATATTAGTATTTAGTGCCAGTCTATAATTAGAAGATAATTTTTTCCAGAGCTAATGAAAAGATGCCCTAGCAACCTCTGGATCTGATCCCAAATCCATTAATACAGTTCAAGTGATTCCATTTTATTTTATGTGGGACAGACCAAGAATTTTGAAGAAAGATGCTGCCAAGTATTTCCAACCAGGAATATGCTGAACCTTGGTGAAAAAGGATGGAAGAATTCATCCTGTATCTGTCCCTGTTACATCCAACTTGGAGAGAAACTGGGAAAATTAAATGAGTAACACTTCCTGAACTATGATGGTATATTGATGGAAATGTGGCTAAGAATTACCTCCCATGGAAAAATTCAGAAAAATGTATTTCTATCATCGTAATGAAGACTTAAGCTGTTGCTATTAGTCATTAGCGCCAGTTTATAGAGCCAAAGATGATAAGTGTAGGGACACAGTGAGCCTCAACTGCATTTCTTTCCTGTGCGCCAGCCTTTGTGTGTGGATTTCTACCGTGGTGTCCTGCCACGCTGAGCTGCAGTGACTATTTGTCACCAAACATTTGGCTCCATTTCACATCCAGTATTTCCAAACCTAGATTCCACACAGAAAATGAATAGCTCCCAGCACTTCCACACCCAGTTGTCGCCTGGTGCCCAGAAGTACACTTGATTTAGCACATGGGAGCACAGGTTCATGACGATCAATCTAAAAGGAGTGCTAGGAGGGATCCTAAAACGGCCCAACCACACCATACTCTGCTTGGCATCAGTGCAACACCCGTCCTGTGTGCGCCTTTCTGTTTGGATCATGTTCTTCAAAAGCAACTAAGAGCCTGTTAAAATGCACTGAAAAAGCAGCAAACAGCGGCCATGATGAAGGTACACTGCATTTCCGCATGGGGTTCATGGTCTGAGGCATATCCATTCATCAGAGACTTTCACAAGCATCTGGGGAAATGCCAAAAGAACATCACTCTGTTGAAAACCCAATTTTCACAGCAAAACAGCACAAACGGAACATTTTCACTGACCAACCTCTCTCTTTGGGATGAGCGCTTAGTGAGCAGAGCCCGACAGAGCAGGTGGGTCTGGTGGCTGCGTCTGGTTAAGCACATCCCGGTGCCCTGCTTTGACTGGGGGTGTCCCCTCGGGCCCCAGCAGAGCCATGTCTGCTCTCCACAGGCAGAACCCTGAAAACAGAGTACGAGCTGCGAAAACACCACCTACCCTGTACCAGGAATGCATGCCCTAGAGCACAGCATCTTCAGCTCCTGCCATGGTCCAGTCATCAGCTTTTTGGATTTATTAACAAGGTAAATCTCGCTCACAAACTATCAGTCGACAAAGAAACACAGTATAAATACAATGAAGAACCACAGCGAAAGGCAAATGCACTTTACATAAGAAAGTCTGAAAAGGTCACCAGAATGTTTGTGGGAAGGATACAAGTATTTTTTAACTTTTAACAATGAGACTAAAAGGTGGACAAAGAAGCCACTCTGTTACCACCCCAGGGAGTGAATAAAAATTGCCACAGACTATGAATTAATTCTAAATCAATTGTGTTCTAATGAAACCCTCTACAATATAGATACCGATTCACACACCTCAGTGTCATCAGCAGAACAGGGCTGTTCATTAATGTTTTCTGGAACTTCTTTTAAAAGTTGAGATCTCAAACTACCATTTGTCTCCCGCTCCCCCTGGACAGTCTTTATACAAGACAGATAAAAGGGGAACTTCCCGTCCATGACCACATAGCATAGGAGGAGATTTCAAAGACAAAGATCAATGCCTAATCTTCCGATTTTTGGCACGAATCTTATCATTCAGCGCTACTTCCTACTTGATGATTCCCAATAGTATATCTTATTTATTTACAGAAAGACAGGAATTAACAACAGCTCATGACATTTTTATTTTAATGAAATTTAAAAAGGCAGTTATTAGTTATACATACACACGACTGATTCTGTACTTGTTAGTCATAAATATAGAACATTCAGAAGTACAAAATACACTTTATCCACAGCACAATTTCACATCAATATGAAGAGTTTAAACAGATAAGTAACCAAGTGCCTAACAATGACAGAAGCCCATTTTTGGAGTTGTTTTATTTTTCTTTTTTTTTTTCCTTTTTTTTTTTTTTTTTTTAAAGACCATTAATCTACACAAAGTATTCAGTGCCCACAGTCATCAGTTCCATGAAATATACTCTGGTTTAGAGTAGGAAAAGACTGACCTTTTAAAGACAATTAGATGCCACCACCTTTTCTTTGCTCCATTAATAGAAACAAAACCAAGCCCACATTCTCCTCTTCTCACAGTTAACAACTGTGAAAAACGGGACTCTGGCAAAAATCACCTGAAGCCAAACTTGAGCACTGCCAGGAAAAGTGAAAATATCTGAACTAGAAATTAGTCCACTCGATACCTTGCAAACAAAGAGCAACAGCAGTATGACACTGATAAGGCATTAATGACAAAATGGCTGTATTATTCTCGAAAAAAGAGTACACCTATGTATAAAAATATATGTCATAACAATTGGGTAAATCCAACACTATTTAACACTGTGCCAAAAGTAATTAAGAGTTAAAAAGGCAGTACTGCAAGAAGTATTTACAGTTTCATACTGTACTTCAAAAGAAAAAAAAGGCAACAAAGCTACAAATGGAACTATCTGGTTAAAGCATCACCGCAGGTACTGCCAGTAGCACTTGTAACAAGTAATGTGATGGAGTCCCTCTTGTTGAACAGGATTGCTTGTCTGAATAAATGAATATAAATATTTTAGTATCTAAAATCTTCTCAGTCTACATGCCCGCTCATTGAAACAACTCACCCAGATCATTACTATTTGCAGTTTCTTGCTCCACCAGTTTAAAACCCAAAACATTCAGTTTCAAGAAACACTGTGTTTGCAACACAGTTTGATCAGAAATCACAGCTTTATTTCTAGCTTAAAAAACACAAAAGAAACAAGAAATCCACCACCTGTGAAATTCTGGAAACAGGCAGCCAAAGTGCCAGCAAAGCTACACCAACGGCACGTAATAAAAACGTTAGCATTCCAAATGCACTTTATAACTTCAGCTATAGGATAAGTAAGTTGCTTTAGTAACCAAACACGTGACAAAAAGATACAGCACAGCCAACGCTACACAGCTTTTTTGGCCGCAAGACTTGGGATGAGGCTGTTTCAGAGGAGCAAGCCACTGACAACGACGGCAGCACACGGCGAGGGCAGCGCAGGATGCCCAGCAGCGGTAGCAAATGCTGAACTTGCTCATTCGCTCGGTCAGAAGCACAAAGTTGCCAAACTTTAAGCTCATTAAGCGCTCCCTCCTCGCTGGCTTGGGAACAGCAACCCAACGCCTCCCACTTGGGCGTGGGAAAGCACTGCAGAGATGAGATGGCCAGGAATGGGAGGGGAGGTGAAGAAGGGTGGAAATGCCAAGAAAAAGCACTGGCAGAACAGAAAGGAGGGACGATAAAGGCTCACAGGGAAAACCCAAACCTGGCACTATCCAGACTGCCCCTTAGCAGAGTAGCCATCCCCTTTCCCAACCAGAAAGGCAGGAGTGGTCTACAAGGTGAGAAGCAGTCCATGCTGTGATGCCTCAGGCATATTGGCTTCAAAAAAATAATACTGTATTTAAAAAACAACAACAGAAAAGAGAGATGTGCTTGAAATTCTGCTAACAGTGCACTTCTAACTGCACAACCAAATTCTGTACACGAGAAGGCTTCTACAGTAGTATAAAAACCATGACGCACTATGGAAGTTATCATCGCTGATAGGAGAAAGAAAATTACTTTAAAAAACTTGTTTTTAGATTGAATTCAGGAACAACAGTAAATTATAAATATACTTCGAGCAGTTTGTTAGGTAAAATAAAACAGAGGAACAGCATTTTTTCAATTGATTTTTCACTTTATGGAGAAATGTTTTTTAAAAATTTTAGAACAACTGACATTTATCATGTCAAGCGTCTTCTGTGCAGAGATACAAACTGCTCATCTACTGCTCTCCCCCTCATGATTAGCCCCTTTTAAAAGCACACCCCACTGTACAGACGCTGACCACCTCGCTCCAGCCGGCGCAGCATCTAGGCACCTTTTACAGACATCAATGAATTTCACTCTCGGACACAAGAGCTTTGCCTAACCTAATTCAATGAGCAGTCAATCATCTAAGCAGTGTGAGCGGAAAGGGAGAAGGCTCCAAGAGAATAAACATCCATGTATTTAAAAGAATAGTGCATAAGCACATGGCTTGCTCACCTAAGAAGGTATTTTCCCGATCTCTGGGAGAGAAGAGATACGACGTTTTTTGTTTGTTCTCAGTGTGATTTTGGTGAGGCAAGTACAGACCAGGAGATCTGAGGCCTCTCCAGTACTGCATCTAGAGATATAAAAAAATTTCCTAAAAAAAGAGTCCCTAGCCCCACTTGCACGTAGGGTGAGAGATTGGTCCCAGATTTAGCGAGAGAAACAGTAGGAAGGACTCTTCCTGCATATTGAAAACTACATGCTCTTCTCGGAGAAGGCCAGGAAAGCAAAGTCAAATGGGAACACCACATATGGTTAACTGTGAAAGCTGGGTCCCTGGGTCATGTTCACTGCAGCCCAGCCGCCTGCATTGCTTGTCAGCATGAAACCTGTGTGGCCAGAGCAGGTTGCAGGACAGGGGCCTGCCTGCTTTTCAAGGTATTATCCTGACAAGATGGACCGCAGTGATGTGCACGGTGCCTCCGGTCGGAGGGACCCCAGAATTCAAGAGGAGCTACAAGAAGGCAGACCTTAGTGCTGTGAGGTCTAAGAATTGCTGCGGACATTAAGATCTTCTAGATGGGAGCAATGCCCTGGGGTTGCTGTTTCAAGGTCCACGATGGCCCCTGAATACGCAAAGGCTGAGGGAAGCTGCCCCCTTCCTCCTCTGCAAAGGCTGGCTACCACCATCCAACCTCAAAGGTTATGAACAACCTGCATGCAGGAACTCTGGGCTCCTTGTCCTTTGTGAGCAATTCCTTCTCCTCCCATCCCAGAAGAAAGGATCTGGATAAAAATGCTGACCTTAAAACCCAATTTCTGTAACTTGTCATGCATATGAAATACCGAATAAAGAACCTTCTACCACATTTCTGATGAAGACATACGGTAGGTGACTCGCCCAAGAGGAAGGTGATTAACTTACCTCTGCGGAAAAGCATATAGCATTCAGAATAGTCAAGAGTCCTCAACATACTTGGTAAGCTGAAAATCCCATATTTAACAGAATAGGGTTAATAGGGTTTAACAGAAGTGATTGCTTGGGAATCCAAGCAAAAATTCAAGTTATCACTGTGTACGCAGTGGACAATAGTCCAATTGATATCTATTACCAACTCACTCTAAAAAAATTATACACTACAAAACCATCTCACTGCTTGCAGCAAATGAGCTTGAATGATTTCCTAGTAACAGGCCACCACCTTGCACTGTTAAAATGTGAGGTTTCACAGTTTAAAAAAGTACTTCACAGAAAGGAAATGCAGCTAATATAGAAAATGCAATCTTGATGTGTTTACAGTCATTTTTTTACGAGGCAGTATTTTTGGGAAAGCAAGAACAATAGAAATTAAAGCAGCCAGTGAGAAATATATAGAATCATAGGCCTCAATTCAGTGCAAAAACAGACTAATAGCTTATGTAAGCAAATGTTTGTTCTGAATAGAGAACCACCTGAATTAAAAGTAAGAACACCTATGTGAAGTGATGGAGACTCCCACGATATCTAAATCCTCCACATATATTGTCAACCTTTTCAGTACACTCCAGAATGGACCCTTTGTAAAGGCAAAAGAAACCAGTACAGGAAATCACTTCATACAGCACAAGATATACATAAAGTACCAAAATGTACACACATTCAAGTTTAAGTTAGAAAAGGCAGAGCTGAATCTTCTGGCAAGAGAGGCCTACGTTATGTTGCTTAATCTCACATTTAAAGTGACCTAAAAACTACAAGAATCAAAGAAAACAGCATATTGTGTCTGCTTCCAGAAACTTAAGCTTAAAGCAAGGCATCGAAGTTGAGCGGTAGGCACTGTAACAAGACATTACCTTACCTTTTCTCTGTTAGTCTTTGTTACTTCATTATCTATTTAAAAATTACCATTCAAAGGAAATATTAGGTATCATTCACATTCAACTATTTAAGACTCAGAGATATTCTTTTTTAAATCAAGCAAAGTTTTTCATCTCTGAGGTAGATGACAATAAAATAAAAAAAAAAAAGGAGCTGTCAATGAACACTAACAAGTGCTGGAGCCCCTCTGTCGGCACTGATGCACCCCAAGGAGGAGAGAGCAAGCCCTACACCACTATCTGAAACACGAGAAATGTGTCTTCTGGTTTAGTAGCTTCTACAGAAATGCAACACAGAAAAAGCAGAGCCAAAATTACACTGAAATGGCCTTGGAGAAGAACTTCCATTTCTGCTTCGCAAGCTACTCAGAAAATGGTGGAAACATGCCCAGGTCAGCAAAATCTTCAATGTTGTAATTGCCAGTACCCTGCGTTGGATCCCCCGGCATCGGCAGCATGTCCTGCACGATAAGGAAAAATCAAAGTGAAGTGTCAGTTGCTAACACGTTATCCAGACACAAACTGTTTCCTGTTCATCTTTTCAGTGTAAAACCAGAAAAGGCCAAAGGTTAGATAAATAAAGTGAAACCCAGACCTGTGCAGGGGCTGGGCTACGGTTTATGTGCTACTTATGTTTTGCTAGAGCGTTTCTGAACAGGAGGTGGAACTTTATTTAGCAGGGCAGTTGTTTTGGATTGCTCCTCTGAATAAGGCACATTTGAGCTGCCCCATACTCCTCCCAGGCTGAAACAGCTCCCCTTGGAATGGGTAGCTACATATGGAGAGAAGCAAACTCTCTGTTTTCACTATATGGGAAGTATTCAACATTCTCACACACTCCTGCACCCTACAGAAAAGAGCTCCTGCTGTGTAAGCATGGGTTTGGGGAGGGTCTTGCCTCCTCTCCAGCACTCTATAAGTGAACGTATTACTGCTCTTTGTCCTCTGAGGAACACTAAAGACTGGACACCCACCCCAGCTAACAAGATGCCCAAGCAGCCTTCATGCGTGTACAAAGGCAGAGGAAATAGCAGGAACTTCTCAGGAGAAATGGGATTTCATGGTAGTTGCTCCCACGTGTCTTGAGCCAAGTGAGGTCCCTGCAGGAGGCTTCAAAAAATACTCAACCTTTCCTCTCAGCCGGAGACCAAAGCCACAGGGAAAAGATATCCCTTGCTGAGAAAATCAGAGTTTACATTTGCTTTTCCTGTCAGTCCTTACAATAATAAGCTCTCACTGCAAAGCCAAGTTTTGCCAGGGATGGCTCATTATCCTTACAATAAAACAAAACTTAAAGAGCAAATAAGAAAGCTCACAGGATCTGCTCTGTGAAGGAATAACTACTGAGAGCTGCTGTGTACTGAGAAGTTACCCCAAAATAAAGACAGATTAAAATCCACCTGAGGTCTCTGTAGCATCCCTGTCAATGGTGGTGAAAGAGGCTGTGAACACAACTGGCAGTTTCTCAGTTACCAGGGCCAGCCTTCATTTTCTGACCAAAACTTGCACTTATTTTATATTTTCCCATATTCCTCCCCAGCCAAAGGGAAGTTGTAGCTGTCCCCACCTGTTTAAATTCCCACCTTTGAAGGCATTTCTGCTGCTGGGGCCTCTGCAGCAAGGTCTCCTCAGGTACAGACCCAGCAGGGTAGCTCCCATCTCGAGTCTGCCTCTCTCCTTATGACCAGCTAACCCAGGGCTGGCTTCAGGCACAGTCCAAATAACTTCTTGGAGGCCTTTGAACTGAGCTCTTCCAAGTTTCTCATCACATCCAGCTATTATCCTAATGCCCTCCAAATGCACAGTCACCTCGAAGAGCTCTGCAGGTGAGCCCAGTTCTCCCTTTCTCCCTTGGCCCTCCTTCCCACTAATTTCATAAGATGTTTGCTGGGACACAGCACTTGCCTGAGACACAAGCAAGATGCTACTTGGAGCCCTGTGTCTCTGTGGGCCATCAAACCACGCTGCCATCGGCTCCACTGGAATTACCCTGAATATGCTTTTGGGTTAAAGTACGTGCAAAGTGATTAAACTTTGCTAACAGAGAGAGATGCAACAGACTAATCTTGCCTGGGTCATGGGGTAAGGGCATGCGAGGTAGTTATTCCAAATGTAGTGATGTTATTTGTTCCTGTGTGAAGCAATGGTTTGTTCATACAGGAATATTTTCAGGCTAACATCCCTTCTGCAGTGTTCCTGCAAGCAACTGAGCATAAGCCCAGTCTTGCAGGTGAATTTACTTTCTAAAAGATAATGAGGTGCCTCACTTCTAAACCTTGCTTGGGGCTTGAACTGTTTTTTCTGCATTTATCTGCATTGTTTTGTTGCAAACTGTCTTCTTGATCTAATTTAAAAACAAGTTATACAAGGACAGAGACTTTATTAGTGAACTTACAAAATCCTATCCCATCTGAAGGCCCAAAATTATATTTAATATTACAAAATTAGGTAGTTGAAGAGGATGGTTTACCAGCTATCTGATATCTGACTGGGTTTAACCTTACAAAATTATTGGCCACTATCTTCTATGCAGTACCAGACTCCTTTCCTGCTTGAACTATCAAAGAGAATTACATTGATGTCTAACTGGACTTGACTGGGATTTTAGAGGTCAGCACCAGGATAAGAAAGACACTCCATTTGGGACTATTTCATGGCTTCCCTGCAAAACACATAAGCCCTAAGTATAGGGTGCAAAGAGAAGGCAAAACAGCATTTTATATCAGCAAAGATGCTGTTCTTCAGCAGAAACCAAAACCATCTCAGTTGTAGCTAATGCCACCTAATAGCAGTGCAAACCTATGGCAGCACACAGCAAGAGGTAATTGCTCCAAGCCCTGCTAGCACCCTGGTCATCGAGGGCCACGGTTCTTCAACTCAGCAGTGAGAAGTTGTCAGAGGGACTTTGGGCTTTCTGAACTCTCCTCACCTGGAAGACCTCGGTCTGACTGGGCTGTGGGTGCGAATGCTGGTCGCCACTTTGCTGGTTGTGATGCTGGCTCTGCCACTGGGACCAGACTTCAGAAGGTCTCCCCTGGAACTGACCGCTGCTCTGGCCACCTTCAGCTGGACGGAGGGAGAAAGGGCAGAAGTCAGAGAGCAGCTCCTTCAAAACGCCTGCCTGCTTTTCAGGCTTCACCCATCAATGCCTGTTTGCAAATGAGTCTTAGAAAAAAGACCTTGAGTGACACGCAGTCCCTGCGGGGTGGAAGCCAAAGGGAGTTTCAGCCCTGATTACAGGGTGGGGGCAACCTGAGAGCAAAGCTCATAGCCTGGCTGCTCAGACATGGCAGGTGAATTGCTCACAGCAAAACGCACAGCGACACCATAAGCCAGGCACTAGAAGAAAATTTTCAAGCACCGCCCCACTGCTTTTTAATCACTAATAAGGAATATTTGCCATTTCACTTAAAAACCAAACTGCATCATCTGAATGCTCTTTCTCTTTAAAAGACTAATCCTTGCAGAGCAGTGGGTGCACAGTTACCTACTCATCTAAGAAGCATGTAAGCAGATGTGAGATTTTGTAAGCAGATGTAGAAACAATAAGATCAACAGACAACAGCCTTGCTGTATTAAATGCAGACATTGCTGTATTAAATGCAGAGCGTTTGCTGGACTATCTTTTCCTCCAATATTACAACTGCAAAATGATGTATTTAACATGCAGCTTATAGCAAATTATTAACCTGTTCATGTGGTGATGGTTTCTTAAAAGTCCGAGGCCATTTAATTTCACAGAGACTAATGCGAACAGCAAGGTTGTATGGTAAATGTACTTAAAATGATGATTTCAGGGAGATGAATTTCTTCTGAATAGTCTACCAGAAAAAAGCATGATGCCACACACATTAATTAGGTCACCTATTACACATACACTTTTCATGAGTACAGTCACAGGTCACACTTAAGCTGGACTCATTTTACCCTGTATTTCTACAGACTGGCCCCAAATGTATAAAATTTTTGGATAATTTTCCTTCAATTATTTACATCTCCTTCTAAGAATTAGCATTTTAGAAAGCTTGCCACCAGGCTTATACTTTTCCTCCAAACATTTTCTCCTCTTTTTTTTTTTTTTTTTCTTTTTTTCTATATAACTGCTCCTACTATTTTTGCCTATTTTCCCCTCACTGCAGAGAACCAAGCTGGGTAGATCTGGTTCTCCCCGGTTATCAGCGCCCTCTGCCAAGGGTGCTGAATTTCCTGTGTCAAACTTCTACATGCGTGCTATGTCAGGTCTCCAATAACCAGACTTGATCATGTCAAATCAGTCACTACTCATAGTCATGGCTTCAGAAAATACAGAAACACGTGCTTAATCCAATCCTTTTGGCTACCAGTTAAACCATGCAAAACAGATAAAGTGAACATTTTACAGGAAAGTAAACAGGCTGTAGTGACGTATTTCTATCACATCTGAAGTAGATAATTACAGCTCTTCCCTTACTCACATTACCACAACCAATAATTCAGCTGACTCGGAAACCCTGCAGCCATTTTATGCGCCGAACAAAATTCATCTAAGTTACCCTTGCAGAAAGCTGCAAGTTTTTTTTTTCCTCAGAACAATATATTGAAATTAACTCAGTGAGGCAAATGATGCTTCTTTTCAGCAAAACGGTTACTGCCAGACGGAGGTTCAAGACATTCATCTCTGTGAAAGCTGTGTTATTAATAGTATCCAAACTGATGTAGGTCAGGAAATGTTTCTCATTAGGTGAAAGGGTTCTTGCCAAGTAGCTTAGGCCTGAAATACAAGGCTGTCTCATAAACAAATGCACAAAGCCTGCTGGAAATGGAAATGGAGGCATGAATAAGCTCTGCGGGAGGAGCTCCGTTTCAATGCACTTTTTCTAGGCAATGCAGCGCAGGTCTGTACTCAGTGAGGCTAACAGGTCTGCACCAATTTTATTCTCAAGGGACAATAGAAAAACGACACACATTAGCACACTGCTACCTATACTTTTTGGAATTGCACATTATCATCAGCCAGTAACATTTTTCATGGACTCTATGTGTGTTTATCATTGATGGATTCATAATATTTTTTACTCTTGAATATTACTCTGCTGGTGGAGTGCAGAAAACTTACCAAGGGGTCACCCATTGGGTCACGGTCTGAAAGCCACTAAATTAGCATGTAATAGGAAAAGAAAACCATTTCAAAACATGGCACCTACTCTGATTAGGTTAGTAGCAGTGGGAGTACAAAAAAAGATCCTGTCTCAGGCCGAACTCCAGCAAGCCATTTCCAGGCAGGAGGACACTGCCATGCAGTCAGGGAAGTTGAAAAATGAAAAGAATGTAAATTTGTGCCATTTAAGCGTTCTCCTGAGAAGTAAAAAGAAATTGAACCTGCTGACCACAATTTGGGAGAACGTATACTAGTGATGTAAGCAACTTCTGAATCTTTCATGACACCATTTACTGAAAAAAAGAAAAGTTCCCTCATACAATAAAATGCCACAATATTCCAAAGTGTGTTGGATGTGGAAGAGATGCAGCATGGAGGGAACAGGTCATCTCTGTCCACTGTGCTCAACAGGAGAAAGGAAAACCCTTTCATCACCTGGGCTTCCCAACCGACCCACCAAAACAACAGGTTGGAGGATTTTTAATGAAGTTAATGCTGGAGAGCATTTCTGTGTTATGTCATTTAAAACTTACCAAACCCAGCACTTCTGTTTGCTAAGCTAGAGTAGGCATTCCCACTCGGAGAAGAGGTGGCTGGGCTGGAAAGGGGGCTGTATGACGACGGATCGGCTGGGTAGGTGTGACTTGTTCCAATTCCAAAGGGAGATGACTGAGCCTTGCCAGACTGAGATGGAATTTGCTGAGGAATAAAGGGTAAAAGAAGGAATGAGTTTTATTGTTGAGGAAAGCACAGCAGACTCACTTTTTAACAATGTAAAGCAAAAACTAAATAAAGTCTGCAGATGTGAACAGGCACGTTATTCCTGTCTCAGCCATATTTTCTTTCTGTCAAAGCCAACTTATTGCTGCAGAAGGAACACTACAGACTCACA
Organism: Fulmarus glacialis; assembly: GCF_000690835.1. Lineage (NCBI taxonomy): Eukaryota > Metazoa > Chordata > Aves > Procellariiformes > Procellariidae > Fulmarus > Fulmarus glacialis. The sequence goes on along the minus strand of NW_009190938.1, from coordinate 3,602 downwards.
TGTATTCAATATAAGAGCTATTTGGAAAAACATTATTTCCTTCACCTCTATTACAAGGATTAATCTCAAACTGAACAAGTATAAAGAATTCACCTTTATTTGCCAGGTGTTTTGATTTTGCAGTGCCACAGTAAAATCACAGTTATCTGAATGTCTTGCAGAATATATGCAGCTCTCAGATGACCAGAGTCTCCAGTGCTTGGGAGTAAATGGTCAAAGAAGTTTCAAAGCTAATGAGCTGCTTTCTCTCCCTGCCTAAGACAGGCAGCAGTTATTTTGCCTTGTAGAAGGCTTGGGAGGGAGTATGAATCACCAGCCCTGGGAGGAGGGAAGAAACAGTCTAACTTTGCTTTAACTGGGCAGCTGAGTTAATTCAAGGGTATTAAAAACCAACTTGCTGTCATTTTCATCTATATAATGGCTTCGTCACAGGATCTCCAAGAAGGTTACACAAATGATTAAACACTACAGACTGCTCTGAGATGTACAACACCGTTTCCCAGTCACAAGTGGAGTTCCCCAGGGCTCAGTATTGGGGTCAGTTCTGTTTAATATCTTTATCAACGATAAAGACAAAGGGATCGAGGGCACCCTCAGTAAGTTTGCAGATGACACCAAGTTGGGCAGGAGTGTTGATCTGCTTGAGGGTAGGAAGGCTCTGCAGAGGGACCTGGACAGGCTGAGGCCAATTGTATGAGGTTCAACAAGGCCAAGTGCCGGGTCCTGCACTTGGGTCACAACAATGCAGTGCTACAGGCTTGGGGAAGAGTGGCTGGAAAGCTGCCCAGCAGAAAAGGACCTGGGGATGCTGGTCAACAGCCGGCTGAACATGAGCCGGCAGTGTGCCCAGGTGGCCAAGAAGGCCTGTATCAGAACTGGTGTGGCCAGCAGGAGCAGGGAGGTGATCGTGCCCCTGTACTCGGCCCTGGTGAGGCCGCACCTCGAATACTGTGTTCAGTTTTGGGCCCCTCACTACAAGAAGGACACTGAGGTGCTGGAGCGTGTCCAGAGAAGGGCAACAAAGCTGGTGAAGGGTCTGGAGCACAAGTCTTATGAGGAGCGGCTGAGGGAACTGGGGTTGTTTAGCCTGCAGAAAAGGAAGCTCAGGGGAGACCTTATCGTGCTCTATAACTTCCTGAAAGGTGGGTGTCGGTCTCTTCTCCCAAGTAACTAGCAATAGGATGAGAGGAAATGGCCTCAAGTTGCGCCAAGGAGATTTAGATTGGATATTAGGAAAGATTTCTTCACCAAAAGGGTTGTCAAGCATTGGAACAGGCTGCCCAGGGAAGTGGTTGAGTCACCGTCCCTGGAGGTATTTAAAAGACGTGTAGATGTGGTGCTTAGGGACAGGATTTAGTGGTGGACTTGGCAGTGCTAGGTTAATGGTTGGACTTGATGATCTTAAAGGTCTTTTCCAACCTAAACAATTCTATGATTCTATGATTCTTGGACAAATGCAGGGGAGCTGGGGGAGGAAAACAGATCCCAACAGGCGTATAACATGATGAAGATGCTATTAAGTCTTCAGCTCAGTTCCAAGCTAAGAAATTGTACATTTCTAAAGGTTTCCACAATGATAGTGAGAGCGTGACATGTCGCTTCTGCAAGGCTTAACTCCTTTTTACTTTATTTAGGATGGATGAATGAATTCCAAGTTTTCTACACTCACATACAAACTCTGTTGACTTGGACAGAATTTGGACAGTAAGAGGGATGAGTAATTTTTTTTTAGTAATTTTTAGCATCCTCCATATAATTTAAAAAAAAAAGTTAATGTTACAACTGGATTTCATTAAACAGGTGTGACCATGGCACACTGAGGGCTGGGAAGAATCAGCGATTAATGTGGAAACAATTCAGTTACTGAAAAACTATTCAGTGCCCACCCCAACATTCCATTCTAGTCTACCAAACAATGGAAAGTCAAGAGTGATTAAGAGCAGCATTAATGATAGATCAAACATGATTATTTCATATGATTTGTCTTTAACAGAGTTTCAAACCATTTTTTTTTTATTGATACACAGAACAAGAGGTGATTTCTGGGCTAACATTGTCAAGCGCAGGGCATCTGATGGAGGGATGTGCTCTTTCCTCCAGCACACAACACAGTGTGAGCTACATGGGGCAGTGCTAACGGAGGGGCAACAGGCTAAGTAGCCTCTGCTCCGAATTCATGCCTGGATTTGTACGTGCCCCTTTCTGATAACTCTGCTAACTGTGGGTAACATTGCTGGGTGCAAGGTCTTGGTCCAAGAAAGATTTAATTCACAGGCTTAATACTAAAGCATAACAGCTGTCCTCTTTTACTTCATTCAGTGCACGTATAAAAATAAATGCAGGACTGAGACCTTCCACTGGGATTTCTGTCAGTGTAGTGACTGCCACTATTATGAACACTATTACAAACTAAGTGCAGTTACACATAGGGCAGCTGTCTCAAATTATTATAACTTGCCAAAGAACAGAAGTGGGGGAACCGATTTCTCTCCAACCACAAATGATAATGACAAAGTACATTTAATCACGTTATAAACTGGGTTTACTAATTCTTTTGTAAAAAGCACAGAGATTACAAATCTTTAATGACCATGAAAATAAAACACCTTTAGTCAATACCTGTCCTGGAAATGGTGGGCGATTTCCTGTCCAGGCAACCTGACTCTGATTTAGCTGGCGAGATATCTGTGTCAGATTCTGGCCTGTTGATGAAGACGACTGGATGTCGTTCACACCAGGCACATGTACCACAGATGAACTAAAGGAACAGAAACAGTGCCTCATTTGTAGGATATATTCTCGATGCACAAATAATATTCCAGATGTGGAAATTTTGATAATCACATTAAAACTAATTGTTCAATCTATCTTAATAAAAAATGATTTAAAACCATCACAAAACTATGAAATGTATTGGCATTCTAAAACGTCAGTTCAAATAGACACAGAGGGGAAAATTATTTTGGATTAGACTTCTATAATCTTTTTGAAAGGGCTTGCAAGAATAAAATCAGTCTAACACACGCTGCATAAATACTTAGCTCCATACTAATTCAATATTTAATGCATTAAAAAAAAAATGCCTGCAGAGAGTATTCAAGCAGCTACTTAATTTTAAATTTGTGCTTATAGTCAACAGTATTTAAGCATTTGCTTAAATGCCATCCTAAATGAAGATGCACAAAAAGATGATACTTATAAGTACTTCTTTATTTGTTTCCTGCCTGGGAAATGAAGAAGTGTGTGTTATATATTAAAAACTTGAGCTTTTAATTCCTTTTTTCACCAACTGATGCTGAAGAAGAGCATGCAGTTTTATATACCCACGCAAAAGAATAATCAAGACAGAAACTTAAACTAATGTAATAGCTTTGGAATAAAAAAACAAAAACAAAAAAACCCACCAAGTATTTCCAAAGGAACTTGTTTATATGTTAGTTGTTTCCTAATTACTGAATTTCACTACAGAGAAATTTCCCAGAAATTCCTAATTAAAAGGAAAATTTTATGATGGACTGCTCCACTTTACCATTTTATTCTCATAGAAGTCTTGAACAACTGAATCTATATAACCACACATGGTGCATGTGCTTTTATATATT
>NW_009190937.1:0-14041 GCF_000690835.1 Fulmarus glacialis | reverse complement strand
GGGGGGGGGAAGCTTTAAGACCACCTCTAAATCCTGCATATAAATATTACGCTAAGCCAAGATGGAGACAAATAGTAAAAAAGACGCAAGAGCCCTGAGACGTATTTGAAGTTGTCAGATAAAAGTTAGCACATACAAACTCCCATTTAGAAGCAGATGTAATTTGAAGAGGTTCTACTTAATGGTCGGCACTGCGAATATGGGTTCTGGTTTCCAACAAAAAGTGACATGCAGTAAAATATTTAGGCAATCTTTTGAGGACTACGTAACATTTCATAAATTAAAGGGCTTTAGTCAGCTTTCCATGTGACAGCAACCAATCTGCAGTTCAGTCAGAGGAGAACTGTTTGTGTTTTATCCCAAGATGGATTGGAGGAACTTCTGGAATGGACTGACACTGATATAAACCGCTCAAGAGTTTTTACGGAGAAGAAATGGAAGACAAAGCAAACCATTTTAAATAGAAGATACCACAACATTCAGCTCAAGCCTAAATTCCCTGTTCAAAAAATTCACGTGACTAAAACTTAAGACACAATTTTCAAACAGATAGTTAAGGTGCCTTTGCAAATTTCACAACTATGTTTGAAAATCATTTATTTCTCATTCCATTAGTGAACAGATAGATGTAGTACTTGGATGTCTAGCTCCATATTTGTGTATTTGTATGAATTCCATGCATGAACATTTTGGTTCTCTGTAAACTGGGGAAAACTCCTGATCATACTAAGCCATTTTCAGCAGGTGAAATCAGGTCTAGGAAGTGGCTCACAGACTGTTAGAAATCAATTGCATCGAAGCGCTCAATTGTGTTAAGTGTCTCTGTGTAGCTTTTGGGAGAGTACATAGTGTAGTGGCTGTTACAAAAAAGGGAGAATAAGGGGAGATGAATCCCACCGTCACGGTATCGCAGAATGCCTGGGTGACCTCGGGCTAGTCACTTGTGACCTCTGTAAAATGGAGATAATCACACTTATCTGATTCAAGGAGGTACCAGGAGACCTACTGTTTCCTAATTGCTTAGAGGTATACACAGGAAAGGCACAATATAACTACTTCTCCTATTAAAAACAGTTACATGGGTTAGGTTTCTGGAAATATCTACTGGTGACACAATACATTTTACCATCTGTGCAGAAGTGTCAAGTATTGCTATTATTTTGACCTCATTGATAAAGAAAGGATGGGTGGTCTGGTAGACTGAAGCACATTTTGGCTGGAAGCTATTACCCTTTGAGATGACCTCTTGTTTCAAGTTTCATTGGTGTATCAGAAAAGTTACAGGCAGCAACAGTAAGGATTTCTGTAACTCATTCTATAAAAACACTAAAATCTGCTTTGTCTCCTCTGACTTGCTACTCCTCTGTACTAATCCTAATGATATTTTTCCTAATCAAGCATACGTTAATGGCAGGAAGCAATGTCACTCCCTTCTGTTTTTACCCGACCTTTCTTTCTCTGGGTACTCATTGCATATGTGAAGCTATACCAACCTCAGTTGTCCCACATTATTAGGGAGGTGCAGAAAAACTGGTTGCAATACAAAGACGGGCAGCAAGAATTATGGTAATTTAAGAGGAAGAATGAATTTAAAAACAAGATGCCTGAATGAGGAACTATATGGCTCGAGGTAGAACGGAGATCCTTGTGATAGTCTCATGTAGCCATTCAGTTTTAGGGAGAGAAGTTGTTTAAGGTGCTTTGGGCAGGAGTTATGTAAACTGAGTAGCAAGGAGAAGAGCTGATTTACATTAAAACATAGCACAATCAAGTGGTAGTAGTTTTACTGTTGAAATGTGACTCTGGAGAATTGTTACAAAATCTCTACATTTGGCCAGGCAGGGTAAGGCAAGGAAGGGGTCAGTGTGTAAGCATTAGTTTTAACCTGGAGTAATCCATGCTGATTTTCATTTCACCACAACAATTTTATACCAGAAATACCTATACAGAATCCAAATATCGGCACCTCTGTCTAAAGTGCTCATTTACTACGAAGTATCCTTGTTTTACCAGCTCAGTGTGTTTGCCAGGATGAACCACTCCGTCATTTGTATGTGTAATGCAACCCCCACCCACACATGCTTCAACACCAGACTTGACTAATGCATGAATCTTTATGCCGCGCTCCTTATGAAATGCTGTGTCCTATCACGTTGCCACGATACTGCCACTAGATTTATAGCTATAACTAAATCATCTGATCATACCACTTCTGTGCTGTGCTTCTTCCATTACCACCTAATGTATCAAAAGCATCGATTTTACACTTGCAAGCTTTCCTACTGAAGCACTCCAAGGTCTTGCAGCACTTTATTAATATCACAAGCCCACTCCCATAGCTGTCATGCTAATGAGGCATGTGTCGCTACTTTAATTTCTCTGAAGCAGGTCACAAAGCTCAATTCTCCCCTCATGTGGGAGAACCTGGAGTCCAATTCCTGAGCTGTCATGGCTGGCTGATTTTGAATAGTGCATACGATGCACAGGCTCTTGTATTACTGGCCTGGCCACCGCAACACCCCTTCCCCCAAATGCTGAAAAGAAATATGGCCACTTACAGTTTCAGAATGCTTTTCCCTATTTGCAGCATGTTGTACTTATTGAACGCCTATTATCCTGAGGTGTCCAAAATGCTGAAATTACAATCTGCTTAACCTCAGTAATTCTGAGAGGCAGACTTTTGTCTCTACAATACAGATCTTATTTAGACAGAATGAAAATGAAACACACCAAGATTAAGAGACTAAATTGGTGGGATATCTAGAAATACCCTGAAAACCTAAACAAATTTAACATAGCAGAAAAAAACTCAGATCATCCAGAAAGGAGCAATATCTTTTAAGACAGTAGGTAAAAACTACCTGTAATTTAACTGCCCTGCCAGGGCATCTTCAGTTAGGACAGGTAAGAAAGATAAGAAGTGACAACAGCAATTTTTAGGCTACTCTGAAAGGCATCCCAAACACCCTTGCTATATTTTGCAGGGGTCAATTTCTGAGTAATGCTGATGTCCTAAGGAGTGAAAGGTTAGGAGCAATTAGGAGGCAATTAATGAGGGCCAGTCCTGCCTTCTGATTTTGACCACTCTTGGCAATAAGACTACTTGCTGATGAGTAAAGGGGGCAGATTCAGGCTTCAATAGTTCAAGGACATTAGGAAAAATTTCTTTGGACATTAGGAAAAATTTCTTTACTGAAAGAGTGGTCAGGCCTTGGAACAGGCTGCCCAGGGAAGTGGTTGAGTCACCATCCCTGGAAGTATTTAAAAGACGTGTAGATGAGGCGCTTAGGGACATGGTTTAGTGGTGGACTTGGCAGTGTCAGGTTAACGGTTGGACTTGATGATCTTAAAGGTCTTTTCCAACCTAAACGATTCTATGATTCTATGATTCTAAGTAACATGGAGTTACTGGTCTTTTGCCCCACTATTGCTGCCTCTAGTGAATGGTTGTATATTTTCATGCTACTTTGACACGTCAATATCATCTGACCCCTTGTAAGCAGAAATGTGATATACTAAATGTCTGAATTTTATTAGCTTCTGTCATACTGTCTTATGATTTGAACCATTTTGTCTTTTTGCTACACTTTTATCTGCTTTATATGGAAAAGGCTTTAATTAAGCAGGGTCCCATTAATAGGCCTAATTATTACACGGAAAGAGAAAAAAGATCTATTAAATCTTCCCTGTTAAAAGTCAAGGCAGACTTTGAAGACATGTTTCTAAAAGGGTGCCTAAGCTTTGCGGCATCACCATCCCTTGCCTATGGAGATGCGAACACATGTCAAAAGCCAGCAATAAAGCCCTGCAATGCTGTGGATGTATCAGCAGAACGGAGTGGGAGCACAAGAACAGTATTTTTCATTTTCAGTCAAGAATCTAAAGATCTCCAAAGCTTGTAAGAATCAAACAATTATCATTATCCCCATTTTATTCATGGAAGAGTCAGGCACCAGCATTTAGATCACTTGGCCAAGGTCACAAACTGTCACCAGTCTTCTGACTCCCATTTCCAGGCATTACGTACTACAAAATACTGACTTTTTAGTTGTAGATTTTGAGCTAATGCCAATCATGCATTTAAAACACTATACCAGCTATTCCATCTGCATTTAGGGTTTTTATCTCAATTCACATGCCAGGAATTAAAAACAAACAAAACTTTTAACCCTTTGCGCTGGTTTTGGCTGGGATAGAGTTAATTTTCTTCACAGTAGCTAGTATGGGGCTATGTGTTGGATTTCTGCCGAAAACGGTGTTGATAACACAGGGATGTTTTCTGTTGGTAACACAGGGATATTTTAGTTACTGCTGAGCAGGGCTTACACAGAGTCAAGGCTTTTTCTGCTCCTCACCCCACCCCACCAGCGAGGAGGCTGAGGGGGCACAAGGAGTTGGGAGGGGACACAGCTGGGACAGCTGACCCCAACTGACCAATGGGGTATTCCATACCATATGACGTCATGCTCAGCATATAAAGCTGGGGAAAGAAGAAGGAAGGGGGGGACGTTCAGGGTTATGGCGTTACGCATGATGGAGCCCTGCTTTTCTGGAGATGGCCGAACACCTGCCTGCCGATGGGAAGCAGTGAATGAATTCCTTGTTTTGCTTTGCTTGCATGCGCGGCTTTTGCTTTACCTATTAAACCGTCTTTATCTCAACCCATGAGTTTTCTCACTTTTATCCTTCCGATTCTCTCCCCCATCCCACCCGGGGGGGAGTGAGCAAGTGGCTGTGTGGGGGTTAGTTGCCAGCTGGGGTTAAACCATGACACCCTTTAAATTCTGGTGTTTTCCAAACTGCCAGCAAAATTAATTCGTATGTTGGATGCGTATACTGGGGCTTGTAGTCCTCAAAGGCTTAACCCAATTGACTCTTAAGGAACTGTGACAGTCTTTCATATAAATCCCTCCAAGATCAAAGGCTTCTTCTGTGCCATAACTGTCTATCACATCAGCTTTACTACCAAGCATGGGCACTAAGGGCTTGGTCCTGCTGTTAGACACATGGTTAAGGATTGCCCTCTCTTGAACAAAACAACCCTACTGCTTTGCACCCAGGTACACATGGGAAGTAACTTCAAAGGATACACCGTGGTTCATACACACACAGCAAGAAGCTGCACTATCCCCTCATGTCATGTTCCAAATACCACTTTTCAGAAAACTTATGCTGTATCCATAGAAGGCATTTTCTTCTTTGAGTTACTGCCTCAAACATTTTAACCCAATCCTTTCCCTTCTATTCAAATCCTCAAAGCTTCCACTCAGAATACCTAAAGCTATCACTGCTTTAGTTGAAGAATTTCTTGGGGTCACATGATGGTTTGAAACCTGTGGTTGAGATTAATAGTGTGTTACAATAAACACAGTGAATAATGCAAAGCACAGAAATGATGGAGGAGGAAGTGGGGGGAGAGATCTTCTGAGGCTATGCAGTTACTGGATGTTTAGTTTGAAAGAACACACAGGTCAGAGCGAGACTTCTTGCATCTTCTCTCTTACAAATTAATCACTGGTTCACAGTGGCCAGCAAATTTCAGCTTATAAATAAGTTCAAAGCCCCCAGGTCCTCATTTTAAAATGGAGACATATGGCTTGAAAACAGCTAATGGAACAAGCCTTCCCAAAGTTTGAGCTCATTCCCAACTGAGAGATCCATTTCACAGTAATAACACAACGCAGCCACGAGTACACGAGCATCAGACTTCCTTCCTGTATTTTATAATACTTTGCACTTCCACACCGGCTTTTATCTGGTGAATGGAAAAAGTTCTGATGAACATCAGCTATGACTTTTCAAAGTGTAGAAGACACACAACCCTGCAGGAACTGAGAGCACACACTGCCTCCTACAAGATCCTCAGCCATACAGACATCAGCTCAGAGATGGTACATACCCAGAAATAACAAGTTCAACGCTGCACAAAAAGAAATCTGAAAAGATTTAGAAAAAAGATTAGCTTACTCTCTGAAACCTGATGTCTGCAAGTATGGAGCCATGGGTCCCTTTTTGTCTACTTGTTCTCCGTAGTGTAAACCATGGCTAGCTCCAGTAATATCATACAGATGAGGAAATAGTTTGGAAGGATACTGAAGCCAATGGCTTGCTATATCCTCCATTTACAGTGGAGAAAACCGAGGTTAAGTTTTTTAGCTGAGAAGCCTGTGGCAGAAACCAGAAGGCTGAATTCCTAGTACTCGCTCCAATCGCTGGACAACTCTGCCTTCAATGTTTTGTTCTTCTAAAGCTGCCCAGAAGCATTTTTTCCCCACAGAATCTGCTCCTTTGGGGGCTTTGTTTCATGTTAGTCACAAATCTCTCACTATAACCTGAGGTAGACCAAAACACTGGCAGTCCTGCAGTGAAAAAGCATCTAATGGGCCATAAATTAATGTTTCATTTCCTTTAATAGCGTAATGATTAATTCCTTCTTCAGAGCAGGATTTTGTTGCACATTTGATAGTTACACTATAAAGAAAGAAACGGAGTTTTTTAACATCGAAAAGGATCAAAGCCAGAATGCTGCTATTTTTGTTTGTGCTCTTGTAGCTTGACTCTTCAAACAGATTTTTCTCCCCAATTTTGTAAAGAAAAAGGTAAAAAACATCCATCTCAGATGAGACCTTGCACAGCTTGTCAAGTTTCAACCCACAGTGAAATTTTACTGCAAATATAAACCTCTGAAAGTAGGGGTTTCTAATGGAAATGCTGACATAACCTTAACTATACCAATGCTGCTGTAATGCTCAGGTTACCAGGAATATTTCTGCTGCCAATTCAGTTTAACAAGTCTGAATGCATATAATTTGTTCCAGTTGTCTTTCCTCAGAGTGAGGCTCCTTTGTGCACACTTTCCAATGTGGCTTGCATTAAAAGAAAGGAAAAAAACCCTACTCCTATGTAAATTCATATACACACTGATACGGTTTTATCACAGCTAAAAAGCTATAAATCTGCTTTAACTGATTCAGTGTGTTCCCTACTGGCCTGGAAAGGTGACTCATTTCATTGCTGCCCTTCACCGAATGTGACAATCATAACTTTGCTTTGTTCTCTTTGGGATATTTATTCTTTGCAAAAAAAAAAAAAAAAACCCCTGACTTGTGTGTATTCATATTATCCACTCCTGACCAAACCTCCCCCTGTTTAAGCCAAAAGGATTTTAGCTGGGTCAGGATTTGACCCTCGTTATACTAGGAATCTAATCCAAATGCCTCCCACCGATATCACTGATAAGAATCTAGTCCTATGGCAAATGATTTGCTTCTCACCTTTGGCTCATCCTGAAGCCAAACAACTGCCAGGTTAAACAAATACTCTCAGGATGCAAAGTGAATTCATGGGCAAGAGCTTAAGTGACAGCAAGGTAAGTGGGCACTTCTAGAGCTTTATGTCCTCCAAAAGATCTGCAGCTTGCACACTGAAATTTTTCTGATCTTTCCTCCTGGTAGGAAGAGTGAAACGGGAGGAACAAAAACTCAACAGGATGGCTCCACCGCTCAGTGAATAGGAGCAGGAATAATTCCTAATCTGATCCTCCTCACATCTGCCAGTTTACAACTTCTTACTTGATCTTCCAGGGTCTAAGAGGCAACGGCTGATGCTTGGGAATTCAAAACCTGAACCTTGTCATCTTTACAAAAGAGATAAATTTGGAGGAATGATTTGAGGACAAATTTTCAAATAAGCCAGTGAATCTTTGGATGGTGTCAATGAGTTCAAGTAGATGACAACTGTGACAATCAAGCCAAAATTACCAGATTGAGGCTCCTAACTAACTTCTCAGGCTCCTGTGGACCCATAGTCAGCCACAGCTCTTTCCACAATGAGTGGAAAAAGAGAAATCTCAAGATGATTCAGACCCTGATGGCCTGAAATGCCTCTAACTGAATTGAAAGCTTATGATTAGTCTCTTGTTTAGTTTTCTGACTAAAATTAAAAGGGAGGAATTTAGGTCACGGTTTTTCAGGCTGAACTCTGAACATGTTCCCAAATTAAAGGATAAATTCAGTGAAAAACTATGTAAAATTAGTTTTCAAAAGACTTTTTTCCAAGAACCTCTCCTACCACCTTTTTTTTCAATCATCGCCACTGTTCTAAAAAAATGTTCTTTTATTAAAGAATATTTTAAAACTATTGCTAAACTAAACATTTTTTTAAACCTATCCTTAAGATACTGTTTCCTGAACTTCTGAAATGTTGCGGGGGGAGTGTGGCGGTGTTAAAAAAAATTTACTGGAGAACACAATAATGCAAAGAATATTTTAATTTTTTTTTTAAAAGACACTTGGAAAATGATTGGCTGTATCTTCCTATTCCTCAGTTTCCCTTCTGTAATTATGAATTACCATTATGAGTAACACTGACTGCTCATGGACTCTGCAAATCTCTGATAAAGGATGCAGAGATTAATTGTTATTCTTAGTTAACACACTTAGTCGGGTAGTAAAGAAAGAAGCAACAGAAAGCACTGTGCAAGGACAAAACACAGCAAGATAATAGACCCTCTGTCCGCAAGCCTTTTTGGAAAGAAAAAAAAAAAGCCTCACATAGAAGAAAATTGAATTTAATTGGGATTTATTATTAATTATTAGATGAACAAAATATCAATTATTAAGATTACATTATCAAAGGTTCTTTTGCTCTCCTCAGTCAGATCCCTGAAAATTCTCCACTTCTAAGAAGCCTTATATCATACCATTCTTTCTTTGAAATGCTTTAATATTCTGTGTCTTTTGGGCTCCCTGCTGCAGTTTGATTTCTCTGTGACTGCCTCATCCATCCCAGTGTTGTAAACACCTAACCCTGTGCTGGAGCAGGACTCCTACAGGACAACTCCTGTGTCTGAAGTCAGACCTGAAGATCAGAGGAGTGATGCCTGATGCAAAGCAGCCTTTCAGCTGGTCACATTGGGCTGCAGAATGAGTCTGAAAACAGCAGTCTCTGTGTGGCAGACTATGCAGCAGCAAACACATCAAGGATACTAAAGAAATAAACACCGAGCACATACACAGATAGATTAAAAACTTTCAGTAGAAAGTGCTCTGTATTTCTGGAAGATGACTTCCTTTTAGATACTGAAGGAATCCAGCCATCGCAGCAGTAGCGACAGATGATCTGGTCAGTTATTCACTGTAAAGTGCCAGAAATCCACAATTATATCAAATCAAACTATTTGAGAAAACATAAATAAGGTTGTAGTAATCCTCATCAGCCTTTTCGTGAAGGATTTTTCTTCATAAATCTGGGCGAAACCATTTAATAAAAAGGTGGAAAGTTCTTTCTGAAGAATAGGAAAGGGAAGTAAATTAGAAATGGTGATTGTCTTCAACAGCTCAAGGTTGATCATTAAAGATAAAAAAATCCTAAACAGAAAATAGGACACATGCTTTAGGTTACAAATCAGGACATCTAGACTGGTCCAATTTAGTTAGAAATGAGAAGGAAGATCTCAGGGAAACCTACTGCTTCAAATTGTCCAGCACTCTAAACAAAGAAAAAGTGGCAAAAGCAGTACTAAAATCTGCCTTAACTCCCTGACCACGGATTTTGTTGGCCAAGTGGCTCGCTCATGAACATGCAGAAGCAGCACATGGTTTTTTGGGCTTCTGGGGACAAGCTGGTCCTGATTTGGCCTGTTTTCCACTGAAGTCAAGGATCCTACGGAAGTCTCACTCGTCTCCTAGGATCTGACCCTGGAATATTTTATGTACTCAACACGGCTTTCCCTCCTCCCCTCCACTGACAACACAATCTCTGCCTGAGGTGAGGGCTGCATTGTCCATGCTTCACACAACGCTGAACACTCCTCTTGGAATTCAAAGTCTAGTAACACAGTGAATCATGCCTACCTACTGTCTCTCTCTCTCTCCAGCAGCAATGTCACTTTGGGCGACTGGCAGTGTGACCCTCCACTGCTGCTTTTTATGTGAATAAATGCCCTTAGTGGTAGCAAAGGAACAGGACTGGTTTAATCAGTGGGGAGTAACAAGAGTTGTTGGAGTAGGGATGTATTTGAGGGAGAAGCCAAAGAAATTGGGGTACACATATTCAGAACTGGGTGATAAGACTCCAAACTGTATTAGTTCCTTCCTACAGAGACTTTAGTAGATGTTACCTCCAGTGTCACCTAAGTAAAGCAATTTCTAGGACATGAAAGTCAGTTTTAGATATTCTTACAATTTTCTGGTATCTCCTTACTTCTGCTAGAATTAAATAAAATCCATGCCCTGGTCTCTGAAATTGTGTTTGGGAATATTAAAATGCCCAAAACGAGAGGTGATTTTGGATTTTGTGGCTCCCATCTGCAGAGGCTGTTTCAAATGTCTACATCCAGCCTTCCTGTCTGCCTGATACAAGCAACATAAAGAAACACACCAGACCCCACAAAATGACAAAACCACACTTCACATTGAATGCCTGCTCACTGATGAAAGAGCTGGAAGAAGTCACGCACTTCAGCTTTGACTACGAGGCAACACGGTCAGTGTTCTCAAAGGAATTTAGATGTCAGCTTTCCACAGATTTCATATATTTTTCAAAATCTGTTCTTTGTCACTCTGCAGATCAGCTCCCCGTTGGGATAACAGCCATTTCCCTACCTCACAGCTGTGCTAAGCAGAGATGTACCTGCTAAAGTCCCCAGTGCCACAACTGCGGATGCTGAGGGAAGTGGACACCAATGGTCAGGCTGTGCTCTTCCTAAACACCATTCCCTAAAGACACTCGATTTTTTTTGTTATTTATTTTTCATGTTATTTACTGGTTCAAATGGCAGAGAGCTGCTCTCTCCGAGCCAATAACCAACCTCTATATCCCCCTCCTTGGCTGGTGCTCGACCTTTCCCAGCCAGTCAGCATCCTCCCTACAACCGCACTGGCTTGTGCGTCTCCTCCCATACTACTGTCAGAGACTACATGGACCGATGTTCTGATCCAACACAGCATTCATTAGTTTCTTGAAACAATCACATTAAAGACTGGATGCCTTCAGACAGTTCTGGCTTCTCATCAGTCATATACATATGTATCTACGTAGCAGTATATACATATACTGACTGATGAGAAACCTGAAGAACTAATTAGTGTTTCTGAATGTCCATCAAGATACTCCAAGGCAGCCTACTTTTCAAATAGTGCTGAAATCCTCAAAACAGGAAATTTTAAGGTTTCTGAAAGGAAACATCCTGAAATGTTTGAGAGAGTTGGTGTTGTTTAGCCTGGAGAAGGGACGGCTCTGTGTGGCCTTTCAATACTTAAAGGGAGCTTGTAAGGAAGATGGAGAGAGACTTTGAACCCGGGCCTGTAGTGATAGACAAAGGATACTCGTTTTAAGCTAAAAGAGGGTAGATTTAGATTTGATGTACAGAAGAAATTATTTGCTATGAGAGTGGTGAGACACTGCAACAGGTTGCTCAGAGAAGTTGTGGATGCCCCGTCCTTGGAAGTGTTTAAGGTCAGGTTTGACAGGACTTTGAGCAACCTGGTCTAGTTGAAGATGTCCCTGCCCATGGCAGGGGGGCTGGTCTAGATGATCTTTAAAGGTCCCTTCCAACCCAAACCATTCTATGATTCTATAAAATGGAGACATTCACATCCTAGTTACTTTGGGTAATTTTAGGTAAAATAAAAAGTCTTCTGGAGTTGACATATATAAAAACAAAAGCGAAAAGGTCCAAATCTGAAAAGTCTGTTTTTTCCTTAAAGTTAAGTACCTGCTGATAGTATAGGTACAATAAGAATTGTGGATTTTTAATGTTCTAAATTACTTTTACCTTATAAGTAAAAAAAACCAACCCAAACAATGGCTTATAATACATCCAATACAAAATTAAAAGCCCTAGAAGATGCCTGCATATTTATATACTTATTAGTTTGTTCCAGCCTTCATTTGAAAGTTTAGCTGGACATTTTCCTGGAAGTGTAGAGATAATATTATGGACATTATTAACTTTCTGGAATGAAAGGAACTTAGATAAAGAATAGCCTACTGTATCTTCAAAAAGTAGCATATTTCTTAAGTTCCATGTGCATTATATTTGCAATTTACATGGGGATTTGTAACAGCGGTGCTGCTCCCTGGGTGTTACTTACTTTGGATGGGCTTCTCTGAAGCTGAGTTTACACAGCTGTGGAAGGAAAACCTAGCTACAATCAATTAAAAAGTGCAACACAAATCCTTTGGACAGCATTCTCAGCCTGTCCTGCTGTTGAGACAGCTACTATTCTCTGAGAATGAGTGCTCTAACTGTATTAAACTTAGTCCTAACCAAAATAAGCTTTTACTAATTTTCACCATTTAAGGAACATAAAGACCTGCCTTTGTCATTTAAAGTTTAAGCTGACTAAGCCTCATAGAAACAGAACGTTAAGAACTAAAGCAATTAAATCCATTTACAGAGGTCAGAAGAGTCTCTGGGTTATAGACATGATGGGCTTGTATGGTCTGTGCTTCTTATTCATGTGAACTCTCAGATTATGGGTTGATACATGGCATAGTAAGTCATCTTTGTTTTCCTCCTGATAGCAGCGTGACGCTGAGCTGATCCTAACAGGTCACCAGTGTGCTGGCATTACCTGCACTTCTGATTACTGAACAACTAGAATAAGCACGCAAATGAGACCCCAGATGCCCTGTCTTTGTGTGGGACATATTTATTACCAACCTGCTGAATCCTACATACAAAGGCGGCCTCAGGGAATGTAGTATGTCTACAAGCCGAAGCAAAAAGCACTGAGAAAAAAGAGGATAAATAAGCAGGCAGCTGAAAAGCCTGAAGTCTAACTAACTCACCAGCACATCAATACAATAATGTCGTAAACCCACTGTGGACTCCGAACAATGTTTTTTCTGCTGTTCAGCTAATTAGTAAAAGAAGAGATTAAGGTCTTTAATCTCATTTGCTTTCTCTTTCTTCCCTCTTTTTACCTGGAGGGTGTGCATGTATGTGTACATGTATATTCCCTAAATGAGCAAACAGAAAGTACATACGTTATGATGTTGAAAACACGAAGTGGAGTGTGAGTTTGGCTTTATTTCCAACAAGAGGGTCATCTACATGATTTCAGATCTCAGTGTAGTGCGACTGCAAGGAGTCAGGTGTGTGTGTGTGTGTTACAGGGTAGGAGGTGAGGGGGGAAGCTGAACAGAGGATATGAATTTTAAGCAGTTTCCCGAATGAATATGACACTGTATTTCCCCCTACTCTCCTTAGGATGACAATTCAGAGGAGATAACCTTCTCCTTTGAAAAACCCTGAAGGGAAAGTTTGTTTTTACCATAACAAATGCAACAAAAGAAAAGAAGAGGGAAGCTGCGAAAGGGGTAGTGGTGGGGGGGCACAAGTTAAATGTCAAACTTTCTCTCCTTACTTGGAGATAACAGCATACTAGGAAGCCTTCTTAGAAGCTTAACATAAATGGAGTTAAGCTGTTGCCAGCTGCAGTAAACCTCTCTCTCACCTTTCTTTCTCTTTCAAGATATCTTTGAATGCCTTCTCCTTCGTCATAAATCAGACCTGTGAGCAATTATCACTCAAGCCGGATGGCAGCGGCCTGAGTGGCCACTGCTATTCCACTGCTGTAATCTGCACTTCGTCAGGTTACACTACCCTTGATGAAATTTCACATTTCTTTGCCAATGAGCGTTACCTCTCCGTTTATGACTCATTGTCTCTGCAGCAGAGAGCTGTGAATCTCATTCCTCTTCTTGAAATTTGTTTAAGCAGCGTCGTCCGTGCAGCGGTGCTGAGCACCCTCAGATCCCGTTTGGGGAGTCTCAGAGCATCCCAGAAGCACGGGGTTGTGCTGCTGCCTCAAATACTTACCCTGAGGGCATCTCTCAGCGCCTCTGAGGGAGACGCGGACGCAGACACCCTCCTCTGGCCTCTGAGGCTGAGCACACGGCGCTGGTGCCACTGTCACAACTCACAAGGAAGCTCTGGGGTTTTGGCATTCCCTTTTCCATCCACGCACCCCTTCGGTGACAGGTTTCTGACAGCGGCAGGAGCCTCCGGGCCGCTCTCAGCTGCGCGGGCCCG
>NW_009190936.1:0-61842 GCF_000690835.1 Fulmarus glacialis | reverse complement strand
CCCTCTCGATGAGCCCTGCCAACTCGTACTATACACAAGTATAGTTCCTCTTGGGGTTCCCACTTCATCTGTCAACTGAAATGTTTTGAAGTGGAGAGTGGAGTTTTGTTAGGTAAAAGCTAAGGGAAAAAAAAAGTTCACAAATCCACTATAAAGTTCACATTTGACCATATTATAACCCAGCAGAATTCACATGTAAAGTAACTTGAGTTGTTTCCATGAAATCTACTGGGAACCAACTTGGGGGGGGTTAAAAAAAGAAGAACTAAAAGAAATTCCATTCTATTACAATGAAACATGCAACTTAAGCTAATTATTTAAGCATGCTCTTCAAATTTATAAAAACTTCCATTAAAATTAAACACATGAACCAAGACTTAATCAACTGTAGTTATTATCAAATTCAGCCAGTGGTAAGCCACAAGTTCTGAAAAAAACCATTTGACTGATAAATGTAACATTTTTTTCATTTGTACAATAAAAGTAGCAATATCATTTTATGTGAAATGTAAAAAAATTATTGCAACAAAAAGTCACCCTCTCTCCCAAGCTGAGAGCTTGGCCCTGGTCCTCCTCCCACTGGGACTGCAAGCATGGTTTCACAGATACCTCTGATTTACATGGTGTGAGAGCTCAGTGTGCCCTTTTGTATACCAAATTTTAGCACACAGCAATCTCTGATGGCTGATTACCACCCTCTCTCCCTCCTTCTTCCTTTATAACTGGGTTTATAATGAAAACGTTGACACAGCCTTAACTATGGCAACATTAGCATTTGCCATTATAATTAACAGATTCTTTTTTTTTCTTTGTGATTTACATGCATATAGTCTTCCCAGTGCAGTAGTTACAGATGGTATAGCTTGTAACATATACTAGCCCTAAACAACAAATACATTCTTTTTAGAGTATGTCTCTGATAAATTTTATTTAAATGTAAAAGGTAATAGGCAGAAAATGTAGTTTGCTTACAAGTTTCCTTTATGGTTGTTTGACTGTCACTTTTCTGCAGATTTATGATAATCATGCTTGCAACAAAAACGTTTACTTCACTGTCTAAATAATAAGGTAATTTGTTACAGCTAATTACTCAAGTGCTTCCTTAATCTCAATTAAAAGATTCAGGCTGATTTTCTACATTTCTGCAGCAGTATGTTCCAGAATATCTTGTTAATGTATTCCCAATCACATATTTGTTAAGGAATGCATGGTCCGTGCAAAACTGAAATGCTAAAATACATAGCTGCAATCTTAAACAATGATTTATTGTGACATGGGATGTGGGACATTTCCACAGCTTTTGTGATTGCAGTAATGAAGCTGTAAACCAAATAGCATGAAATGAAGCAAGGCCTTACAATTTAATCAGCTCGTAAACAGATCTACTGCATCAAGCAAATGACATTATTATCCATCCGAAGTAAATCATGCTAATCTCAGGAGATAAAATCAACATCATTAATGGTCACATGTCATATTCATCAACACTAAACCATCCCTTTTGACAGATTAATCCTAACTACAGCTCCCACGATGTATGGTAATAGGGCTTGTAGCATACATTTCATTCAGCAGTAAGGCTAACCAGCACTCTTAGTCTGCTATTACAAATAATTTTTTTATTGATTTACATATTTTAAAATGCATTTAAGGTGAGGTACCATTAAAAATCCTGTCACTATCACATATTTCTTCCTCACATTCTCAGCCTGTATTAATAGAAACTAGAAACTAAATGCTGCATGCCATATAAATACTTTCTTTAACACACCGTTAATGGTAATTAAAGATTTCTGCCTGTGTTTTTTATTCAGCAATGAAAATATGTGCCCTTTTTTATAGGGTTTAAAGAACTATTGATAGTATTATTCTAATATCTCATTTGTAGTGTAGTAGTGCATAGTGCCCCTGGTCATGGATCAGGGCTCCATTGAGCCAAGTAGGATCCTGAAGACTTTATTATCCATTATCACGTAATTAATACAACATGAAAAACAAAGTTGCATTTATGATATTCACTCTTCATTGCAGTTTATTGTGTCCTGCAGACTGGTTGTGTATTTCTGCTCAGACTCCAGCTCCGGCGTATTGCCTATTTGTTCCAAACACAAAATATATTTATTTATCATGGAA
This sequence comes from Fulmarus glacialis, assembly GCF_000690835.1. Classification (NCBI taxonomy): domain Eukaryota; kingdom Metazoa; phylum Chordata; class Aves; order Procellariiformes; family Procellariidae; genus Fulmarus; species Fulmarus glacialis. The sequence continues at coordinate 59,709 of NW_009190936.1, read as the reverse complement.
CTGACCCTGTATGAATGCTTTTGAAAAGTGTCCACTATTCAAAGTGTCACTTTCCTTGAACAGGCACTGAATTATATTGACAGGCACATTATCAAGGGCTGCTGACTGACAGAATGAATGACTGCGGCTACATGCCGCATTGCCAGTCATTGACTGAGTGGGTGCAAAAATTATCTACAACCTTTGTAGATCTAAAGGACTCTGAACTAAGGCTAGAAAAGAAGATATATGCAAGTGATTTACTAGCGCAGCATTTATCAAATTAGTACAAACATCTCAACTATTACCCAAACTACTTCACTAATGTAGTAATTCATTAATGGTTTATTCTCTCTCCTGAAACTATTTTTTTAACGTTCCTTTTATGCAATTACTAATGTCATGTTATTTAATATGTGTTTATGTTTCACCAGGGAAATGTTTGGGGTAATAATTTTAAAAGCAACCACTGCCTCCTACATTTGTTTTTAAGCCAGTGTGGGTTAAGATGCATCTTAGCGAGATTGTAAGGGCAAGGCAAAAACCATGTTGGAGACTGCCTGTGGCTGACGCATAGCAATCAGTAAGTTTGGTTAAGAGAGAAGGCAGAATACTTCTTGGACTGTGCTGGGACTTTAGGAAAACACTAAACTAACCACAAAAGCATTTCATTTATTTGTCAAAATAATTTATTAGCTGGACTTATTTTGATTGACATAATGGCAGCTTGAAGAAGTAGACCACAAAGATCTAATTTTTGTAAAAATCACATCTATTGACTAGAATAAAAAATGCTAATAAAATGTTTCAATAAGTGCATTAATTTCAAAACCTCAAAGTACTAATGTCAAAATTACTGGAATCCATTGACCTTTAAAGAGCTTTTAAAGATTTTATGACTTAGATTGTCACACTACTTACCAAGAATCCTTAAGAATCTGTTTTTTCTATCTATGGTGTGTTTTTAATGTTGGGGTAGTGAAGACTTCCCTTTTCTGTCACTGTCCTTTTTACACTCAGTACTCCCATACTTGAAGCCCTACATAACAAGTTACTTAATCTTTGACAGGCTGCAGACATCGTGGAGCTCATCAGTAATGGTGGTTAGAGGACTAAAAGAATCACTGATGAGGAAGAAAAAAACCCCATCTTTCTCATAGGATTTTGTGCTACTGCATAATGTCTTAGTGAGATCATGGTGTCATTGAGCTAGTTCTCCTTCAAACCTGTGTCCTAGTACCTCCTAGACATGTCTACTCTTACAAAGGTTACTAGTAAAGCCAAGATGAAAGCAATCTGTCCTTGAAGGGGTATGATTTAGGTAGGCAGAAGAAACAAACCTGTTTGTCAAGCAATACTAGCAAAACTGGCAACAGGACTTCTTGGTGGTGTAAGTGCATATAAAGTAGAAGTTTTGCCAGCACAGCTGTGGTGGAATGAAGTAAAGGGAGAAAATACGTCTCTGATATAGCTGTGCTACCAAACTTTTTCCACGTAGACCAAGTCCTAGCAAGAAACTGCACTTGTGCAAAAATAATTATGATCTAAAAAAGACAAAGGATGGATTGTCTCACTTTTATCTGCAAGAAATGAAGGAACAAAAACACACAGTGGGCAAAAGATAGCAGGATTGCCTCTAATAGTTCACTTTTATGCCTGTTAGGGGTATGGATTAGGACAAAGACCACCATTAAAAGGATAAGGACAGTCCCATGGGACTAATTGATAATTAAGAGTAAAATGATATATTATTTTTATTCCTATTACTTGGTCCTCCCAGAGAACAAGTTTTAATAAATATATGATAAAAAACCTCTTTGAGAATTTTGTGTAAGGTATTTATCAGTAAGACTCACATAGGAGCCACTGCTGTAGTACTAAAATACCACACCATCTTAACTGTTTTTAGCAGAAGACTTATTAAAAATACCATTAACTAATGATAACATTACAGAGAACTTGTTAATCCATTTGTTTCACTTTTGAAATACAGCTGTAATAGGAAGCTGTGCTTGTTTTTAGTAAGTCCTGGTAACATTCTATCAGCTTAAAGAGCTACATATTGAACTCATACAGATAACTGGTTCAGTCTCAAAATGATAAAACATGTCAAGATATAAAGATAATTTCATTCCTTAAAACTGGAAAGAAGACATGATTTAAAATACCGTGCTTTAGTTGCATACACAAGATTCCTATAATCAATCATCCAAAATAAACTATACTATTTAGGAGCTATTTGAAAGGACAGAAGCTCAAAACCTGCTTTAAAAACCCCTACAAAAAGGTTAAGAATAGAAAGCATCTTAATTTTTATGCATATATGTTGTTTGCTGGTTTATGTTTAGTGCAACTTCATAAATCAATCTATTAAGCAACATACTGCAAAACAAAGTTTTAATGCTAGCAACAGTGACATAAGCATGGACTTCAACATATAATCTTTCAGCTTTAATTTTCTCATGGTGAAAAAGACGGAAATCCAGACTGAAGAGAAGAGAAAATACACCCTTTGTTAAACCTGTATTATAAAGACATATAAAACTACACAAAAGTTTGTTATTGCACTCTTGGCTTGAAAGTTTCCTTTCAAAGTTTTCTTTCTCCTACAAAGTAGTCAGAGATACACCATGCAAGCACAGGGATCCTTGCAGTTAATTTAAGGCACACTGAAGACAACGCAAGCTAGAGCACAACTCACATTTTTTTGTAGTTTTAGCCAACCTTTGCCATAAGGTGAATCAGATAATTTTGAATTTTTATTTTAGAAAAATCACTTAGAAAAGGCCTACCTATGCTCCTTTGTTCTCTTCCTTTTTTTCATTCCTTCTGCATGCCATTTCTTATGCCAGAGGAAAAAAAAAAATCAGTTTATTATTGCATCTTCATACATACAGAAGATGATCAAAGCACACACATGATGACCCATTTCTGAGCTGTTGACAGTGGAGTTGGAAAACACTGGAAACAGTTTCTTTATGCTCTTTGGATTATAAAAGGATATTGAACACAAACTTGAAAAGACTGATTGGCTTCAATGGATTAGCCATAGCTATCTTAAAAACACTTCCAAGCTTATATGGACAATTCCCTAGCTCTTCATTTTAATGTGAAGTTCTACTCTGAAAAGCAATCATTAAAGCAACACCTCTGTCCTCAAATAAGTTTTATTTATGTGTGTAATGCATGCTCCTTTTAGTAACTCAGATAACTTTTAGTTCTGTGTAATACTCAGAGGGAGCTTGAGTATTCAGGGTCTGAGATCATGACTGCATTCTTAACTGAATCCCAGTGGGAAGATCAGATAGCATCTGGCCTTTATGAATCAACATAGGATGGCTGCTGGGAAGGAAATGGTAGTCCTTTGTTCCCATTTACTTTTGCATGGGAACAATCATAATATACCTAGTGACCAGAGTCACTTCGTCCTGGCTTCACCTGCAGCAGGTAATGCAGTGGCGTGGGCTTGTCAGTCTTTCAATCAGTCTAGCGAGCTAGGCAAACGCAAAAGTGATGATTCATTAAGTGACATCTGAGCCCTTGGGAGTCCTTGGGAAACAGTGCCTGAGCCGCCAGAGTTAATTCTTCATGAAGTTCCTGAGGTAGCACAACTCTTCTGCATCCCTTCCCATCCCCTGCCAAGGAGGCATTGCATCTCTACGGGATCATCCAGCCTATGACCCAACCAGAAACAGTCCAGTCTGACTTGCAGATGCTAGTGCATTTAACTTCGGTTGGGATATAAAGTCCTTCTCTTGTAAATTGAAAACATTTTGACTAAAAGCTGTCAAATTGCAGTAAGTAGTGAAGTCCACAAGGCTTTTTTCAGTGTCATTTAGCAGAAGGAAAGAAAAAAGCCTTCAAGGAGAGTGTATGAGTCATGGGATTGGGTTTCCAGAGGGCTCTTTGGGATTCTTTTAGACCAAGAGTTTTCTAACACTGTCAGAGCAGGGGCTGTGTGAAACTCAGCAATTTTGACTGTCATGCTATTTTTCAGTTCCAGCTTTCATCACTTTGTGCCTTTTGGGTCTAACTTTGCCTCCACTTAAGTGGTTGTCAATGTAGAATAAATCACATGAAGAATACTTAGGGCCATGCTCTTTGCCCAGCCCACGTAATAGAGAAAGGAGCTAAATCCTCAGAAATAAAGGGGTATACTCTCCTCCTCAGTATGGCTATTGAAATCCTGGAGAACTGATAAGCTGAAGATGAGAAATAGTTGTTTTCTCTAGCGTGTACTCCATTCAAATCTGTGAGGACTCGCAGCCCTCTGCTGCTTTTTAGAATAGCAGGAAAAAATCTGCTCTGTCTTTTCAGCACAATGCATGTGTGGAAGAGAGTAAAAATGAATGTATTGCACAACGCATGAGTAGCTTCAGTACAAACTAATATATTGTGATGGGGGACAGAGGGGTGTCCAGAGTTGGACCTGGAACAGTCAAGCCAGTGATTCATGGCTTTCAGTAGTGAGGCCAATGATTCTTGAATTCCAGCCTCTGCAACTGTGCCTTGCCATTCATTCTTTTTCAGATGCAAAATATTGCAGACATTCTCTCTCTAAGGGACACATGCTAAAGGACATTGGGACTAGCTAACAAACTGGAAATTTAAGCACTGCTTCTTTACATTTTAGGGCAGGAGATAAACTGGGCTCTTGATATACATTTTTAAAGAAAAATAAATAGTGGCCTGATTCTGACTTAGATTCTTGCATAGGAAGCTCATGTAAGTCTGAAGACTCTACAGAGGAGCCAGCTTCACAGTAGGAAAAGCTTATTTTGTTATTATTAGCAGCCTGAGGTGTGCTGATTATTTTACTCCTGGTATTTTGCCATCTCTTTTAACATGCGTTGCCACAAAATGACTCATGAGAAGGGGTTTTTGAATGGAGCTCAGTCATTTTGGCACAGATTCCAACTCTGATCATAGGGAAACCATTTACTTTTCCAATTACATGGTCAAGGCACAACCCCAAGTACTGCAGAGTCTTCTCTTCCCATGTTAACCTAGCAGGAATAGCCAACTAATAAACAGAAGAAAGTAAGTGTTTGGTGAACTTTATAGTCAGAAACTGTACACAAAAGTCTTCAGGCAGTCAATTTCCCTTCATTATTTGCGTGCAGGTCTTGAGGACTCTTTATGGAATCAGTTTTCAGAAATGTATTTCAACAGCAATACTACAGATATAAAAATTGTAATTCCTCTCTTCAACAGTTAACGTTAGAAATGACATGTAACTGACCTGTCAGCTCCGATCCTTCATGTGGTGAGGGTTTAAATCAAGTCTCTAGTGGAAGACAATCTGATGTAAAGTTGAGCTAGACCTTAGCTAGACAAATCTCATTCAAGCACAAACCTTAAACAAACGCAAGGCTTTATTGTCCTACACACTTATTCTGCCTATCTAATCCACACAATGGTCTGTTGACCATGAACTCTTCTCCCCTGTGGGAACTGAGAGTGATCTCCTTCACACTTCTTAACTTCAAAACATTGCTTTCCTCCCCTCTTTCCCCCTTAATTCCTCTCTCCCTCTGATCATGGAAATCCTCTCAGTAACTCTTACTCAACACTGGAAAGCGTTCCAGCGTTGCAGCGTATCACAGATCCTCACATCCGTTACTGTTTACAGGACTGTATCCCACAGTTAGGCAGTACTGGGCTGATCCCCGAGTCATTGAAGTCAGAAGAGATTTTGCCACAGACGATAATGAGCATAGGATGAGGCCCATGCAGCAAATTTTGTATTACATCCAGGTGTATTTTTATGTAAAAGGTATTTTTCACTTAATGTAAATGACAGGGCTTCAGTATCCAACAGGTATATTCTTTCTAACTCTGCTCTGTGCAAAAAGCTTTTTCATTTACTGTACTTTTGGTTCAAGTGCACAAAATGAAGGGGGGTAGTTAAAAACAGGCAAGTAATGTACCTGATGATTTACCATATTTTATTTACATTATTATATAGCTATTAGATGTAATATTGTCTGCTCCTGTCACTCTCTGCAATGTGTTTGATGATTCAGGGAATAAATAAAACCTGGGGTTAGCAAATAAATGAGAGCAGAATTGGCAGCACACCAAGTCTGCTTTATTTGACTGAGAGAGAGATGTGTTACATGGCCTGTTTGTTTAAATTATGCCAAGAGCTGAGATACACCAGGTGTTGTAGACCATGGAGCAGAGCCCTTAAAATGTTTGCAAAAACCAGATTTCTGTTTACTGGTTTGCCAGAATACAAAACCAGAAGGTTTACACTGAGAAGTTGAAAGAATGGGACTCTCTGCTACTATTTTCCTATCATTTTTGTTAATTAAAGTTACAGAAATGTCACATATGTACGAACAGTGACTATCCAGTCCCTGTGTGTCTGTCTCTATGATGGGATCTGTAGTATATGTAATTATGTAAAATTATTTCAATGATTATCCTAGTGATTCTGAAATACCGTAAGACAGTTCTTTAATACAGATCAAACCATGCTATCTTTATTCAACTAAACTTCCCTTAAGTTCAGTAAATGGGAGCTGGGTCTGAGAGATTTAATCTATTGAGGTTTTTTCCCCCACTACCTCTTCCATCAGAGGTGGCTAGAGAAAGTGGGTTAAAACCAAGGAGAACCTGAGCTGTTCTTTCAGAATGGGTATGGAAGTACACAGCTCCAGTGCCACAAAGAGACCTTAGTAAAGAGGAACTAGCACCAATGATACTTAAAATTGTTAACTTTTGCTTATGATCATACTGAGGATGTGTTCAGGCATTCACTGCAGAGGTGGCTGGGCCACCAGCTTTGCACTGGCCACCAGCTGTTTGTGCTGCTCTCCACAGCTTCCTGCGGGGCCAGCAGAATGCGGCAGATGAGTGATCCTCACCCGCTTCATTGCAAAGTCAGCCAAGGCAGTTTAACGTACCATGGAAGACTGTTTGAAGCAATCCACTTTAACTTTGTACTGCTGTGGGGGCAATAACCTTTGGCAGGGGAAGAGGTAAAACCAGCAGGAGTTTTGTCTGAAGCTAGTAAAGCAGTTTCTGCAGCGAACGTCAGACCACAGCCTGAGTCAGGTTCAAAACTTGCAGAGAAAGAGAAGTGGGGGCAGGGAGAGAGAAAGGAAGTGGGGGGTAGAGACAAGGAGGACAGGGGGAGAGAGAAACAATGAGAGAGAGAAGCAGAAAGACTACTTGTTCCCGCTTTAACTCTATGATCTGTTACCAGCCCTCTGAGCAAAACATATCTGTCTACCAACAAAATAAAGGCTAATGCATGTGAGGCTTCTTTAAGTTTCACCCAGTCATTTATTTGTTTTAGTGATTTTCTTCCCTGCCTTGAATAGAAAAAGATTACTTTTTAAAAACCAGCTGCAGCAGCAGTGACATGAGTTATCTTCCAACGAAAGTACATTGTCTAGGATTCAGTTATCTCTGAGACTGCCTTTTTCCTCTGTATCTTCTAGTGGTTATAACTTACAACTGCCTGGAGTGCTTTTATTGTCTGGTTCAAACATCTTGATGGACAAAACATTCCTACTGACTCTCTCTGGAACTCTCTCTCTCTCTTGAAGTCTGCCAAAGCCTGAGCTTCAGCGTGCACAAAACACACTGCAAGCAAAGTCTGCTTAATCTCACTTTGCATTTAGCAAGAGGATACTGGGATAGTCCCAGAAAAATGCTGAGAGATTTCTGTTGAGCTAATGAAGAAGATAATAATGCCATGCTTACGTGGAAGCACGTACTTGTGTACACTGGTTAGTGTGGTTGAGTTGGGATAAATAAAGAAAGGAGATCCCTCGGATAAATTCCTAATTCCAGCAAAGTCAGAGGTAAAACTGCAACTGACAGTAGTAGGACCAGCATTTTGCCTCTGTTTTTCTGGCTCTGTGGTTTATCCATTTGCATATCTGTATATGATCAGTTCTCTGTCTGCGTAAGAGACATGGAGATTACTGTTGTGCAAAGAAATACATAAATTTTTTAATATAACTTTCCTCAAAAGTTTCTTGACAAGAAAGTTAAGAATCCACTCATTCTCCATTAATATGAGCACAAGTATTAGAACACAGGATGAATTATATGTACAAAAATAAACCACTGCATATCTCATTGCTGAAGTTTTTTAAAACCATTTTTAATGGTCTTGCAAGCAAAACAGACTCAATAGGTCTGATCTGCCAATGTGTTACTCCATTTGTATGGCAGTGCAACTCCATTGATTTTTGTGCTATTATGGCAGTGTAAAAATGAAATAACACAGCGTTGAATCAAACCTATTCAAAGATTGACTGATGATCCTGTTCAGAAATCAGATGAATTAAGAAAAGCAAAATATGCTGAGAGGAGGTGATGTTCCAGCTGTGCTGTAGTGGGAGGAAGGATCATACACTATAATAAATAAGCTGGTTTCAATGATAAAACACATGTTTCACAGTGCAGAAATGATGTGAAATGTCAGGACTATATAGGATTTGTTTGAAAGCCTCATCATTGTCTAAAAATAGCCTCTAGCTTGTGTTTTTCCTCTTTGAGAACTATACCGATCCTCAATTCTGGATCTCTATTTCTTCACAGAATAAAGTTTGCTAAGTATGGGTTGCACAGGCAGTAAGATTTGTTGCTTTGGGACTTGGGACAAAATCTAATTTTAGTAGGCTCTATGCTTCTGCTTATAGTGGTGAGGCAGAATATCAAATGAGCTGTTTAGCTGTGTTAGAGCCACACGTTTGCACTGGTTACAAGGTTCATTTTCATAATTCTTTAAATGACTTGCCTTCACCCTAACATGAAATCAAGCCTTATTCCATTAAGCCCTCAGTTCACCCAAGTTACTAAAAAATGGGCCCTCTGTATATTCTGAAGTTTAGTTCACATTAGCCAGCTGCTTGGTTAGGGTAATTTAATCCAAAACAAGACTAGTGCTTTTCTCTAAATAGGTGCTGTAGGCCACAATATGTTGTGGGCTTAAACTGCGTTATATCACTTTAAGATATAAGTCTCAAACACGAGAAAAACGTGTGTGATAAAATAAGACCAACATTGTTTTTGACCTAGTTTGAACAAAGGTGCAGAAAATCAATGAGCCCCGGAGCAGCCTAAATGCTTTGTTAGCCTTTTACTACAACATTATATATTACATGCAAATAATGGCACAAATTTAATGCTACTATTCATGTCAAGTGATTTCTTTGAATCTATATTTTATATTTTACAGATCTTGAACAGTAACATTTTTCTTTTAGTGCAAAGTTGCTCAAGGTTCACTGGAGACTCTTTTAAATTGCTGCTTTCAGAGAAATAACAATGTAAAATGACATTATGATGTATAGCACCCTTCTGAAGACTTGAACCAGTGCAGCAGCAAGCCACTAAAACCTCTGGGAATGAAGCAATCTCCAGAGCACTATTGTCCAATTGTCCTAACTGGATCATTTTTAATTAGTTGCAATTAATTTCAACTGACAGCACACTGAAATATCAAATCAGAAGGCACAGAGAAACACACTGGAATTTGGAAATTATCATTGTTAGGTACCTTCTCTATTACAGAAGAGAACCGGATCTGAATATTACCTTCCTTAATCTATATAATTTTTTCATTAATTTGTTTCTATAATAAAGATTAGACATGCAATGATGTTGCTGAGGTAGTGGCAGAGCTTTAGCACTTAGCCAGCTGACATGCATCAGGCTAACAAATAGTCCATACCCTTTTTCTATTGGAGAGGTTAGTATCTATCAATTCTAACAGCTGTCTCTGTTATGGCTAAAATGGTTTAGGATTATGGAGACAACAGGCTACATTTTTGTCCCATCCTGTCCCAATGGTTTGGTTATTCCTGCAGGGGACTCAAAAGACCCAAGTTGAGAGACAGTCCTGATCATTAGATTTCAAGAGAAACTGAGATTTACCCCTCTGTGAAGGTATGTTAGAAATCCTGCATTTGTCAGTGCTAGAGGCATCCAAATGGAGGGATTTTGCTACCAAGACATGAAGCAGTACCTATGACCACCCAAGTCTTCAGGCAATGCTAGCCTTGCAGCAGTTACCTTATCCCTGACTGCCCTGGCGTGAGTAACCTGTACCCAATTCAGCATGGCTTGAGGGTGAGGAACTGCTGGATCTTCTCCTTTCTGATCAGTGCCGTCAGAGCATTAGAGAGTTCACACAGAGGTTTGCTGTATCCTAAGGCTAGAAGAAATACATACCAGAGAAGTGGCTGTCTTTCCTTCTGTGTCTCCTTAGCACCATCATTTGGGACCAATGTGCCTTAGAGATATAGACAGAAGTGCTATAGATCATATGTATCACACCAAGGATAGGTCACGGAATTTAGAATACTGAATTATGCAGTTAAGTGTTTCGATTTTGTAGATATTGTCAGGCCATATCTGTGACAAATTAAAATGCTACATCATCTAATCTTGACACCACTAGAGGAAAAATATGTCTGTGAGGTTAAATGGGGCCAAATTTTCAATAAAGTTATTTTAATGACAAGATATACCTCTACAATTCAAAGTGCAAAACAAACGTTCTCAAGTGAACTTAATATGAATGAAAGAAGCTAAATCATCGTCTGCAGAAAGTGAAATCCTAGACTGACAGCATAATAGACAGGGGAAGACACAGTGCTCACTATTCTGCGTGCCAGTGCCCTTCCATCATAGCCAAAAGGGAAAAAGTCCTCCAAGGAGCTGGTGTGTGCCCATTTAGTCCTTACTAATTGCACTGCACTTGCCCGAAGGAGATTGGGTAGTATTGTGAGGCACTTCTCCCCTTCTCTACCAGCTCCTCTGCATGTGAACTAAAATAACTAACTTGCTTCACAAACCAGTGTTCAGATGACAACTGCTGATACAGTCAAACCAGTTACATACAGTGGAGAGGTTGTGTAACGTGGTCTTTGTGTAGTCTCCTCTCTTACAAACACCATATTATTCTGTCTCTCTGTGATTACTTTGCAACTTCACTTATTTTTACTCATCAGATTTTTACAGTTTGGGAATTTGATCACGAAGATGTCTGATTTAGGGGGACTGGGAACTGTCTGAAATAATAATACTACTTTTCTGAGCATTAACATATTCATGTGATAGGTAGATCAGTCAAGCCATTTTTTTTTCAGGAAAATACAGCTGGAGGAGCAGTTATAGTTTCACCACCATTTGCCAAAAAATGCAAAATAGGAACCTGTGTAATTCTCAAAAAGAAACTTGTACTCCCTCAAACAAGGCCTCTGTTATTGAATCATGTTTGTATACTGAGAATGTTTAATTAGCCTTATGAAGTCAAGGAATCTACTAATTACCAAATGATTTCATGCTGGCAAATATGGTAACTAAAAATACAAAAAGATTTCTATGAAGATCAACTTCTTCTTATATCCTGTATCTATCCAAAACGCTTTACCTTCTCAGCTGAAAATGGCTATATTTGTTATGTAACAAAGGCAAAATGTTTGGAATGATTGAATAAAGTTAGCTCATGCATTTTTAAATATGATTTACTCAAAGCAACTCGATGGTTCTGTCTTATGTTAGAGCCCCCGAAGATCAAGTTTATTTTATTACAGCATCCTGCTCCTCCACCTGCAATGAGAGCTTCCACTAGGCCAGCTGCAGTGAGCACACATGGCAAGACGCAGCCTCCTGGGACCTTCGGCTAGGAGTGGGCAAGACTTAGAAATGATACAGTAAAAATCAAAAGCACAGCAAAGTGAAACCTCAGTACAGAAGTCTCATGAAAAGCCAGGGTCTGATCCAGAATAAAATTCTGGTATTTTGGTACCCTATCCAGGGTCCTCATTACTGGACAAATTGGTCTTTAATGAGAAACTAGACAGAATTGGACGAGGCTCCTTTTTACAGCACAACCTATCTAATTTCTGCTGCGTCAAAACGTCAAAAATGATTTAATTTATTTCTTTCTTTTCTTTTAATACTTTCAAGGTCCTTTTTTCCTTAGAGGGACAGAATCTATCTATAGCTGAGAACCAATGCAAACTGCAATAGGACTAAGGACTATCTATCACTAGAACACAACTTACACATTCACAGCAAGACAGAGGGGAAAAAAATGCAGAACTATTTCTTTTCAATAATGTACACGTACATGATTTTCTTATTACGCACTAGATTGCCCAAATTACAGATGTGTTAGTGGAAAAGATAACATAACCTGCCTGTACTTCTAGGTGCTGGCTAGTAGACAGGTTTATTTTTTTGTGGTTTTTTTTTTTTCTCCTTCTTTTTAGTTACTTGGCTTAATTAACAAGATTCAAAATAATAACATGACCTTTGATGCTGCTCTGTGATTCACTATATTCAAGAGCATCTATTTTTGTTTGTATAATATCACAGCATAAATGGTGTAGTCTTTTAACAGAGTGTGACAGGAGCTTAATTCCTGGTGTCTATGAATCAGGTCAAGAGCTCTGTCGATGACAGTGAGTTAGAGATTTACAGTAGAACAGACAAACTATAAAAACCTATGGTAGGGATTATGAGTTATCAAGATGTGCTGAGCTGGCACATGCTGCTAAGTCTGTGGTCAGCATTATCCAGAGGAAAGCTACAGTGCCACAGCTGCACAGCACTCTATTACTACCAGTTAACATCAGAGCAAGTATCAGCAATGGAAAGACTTTAAAAAGGTTTGAAGGCAGGAGGGTAAAGAAGGGAAATCGGGAGGAAAATGCATGACAAACAGTAACGTCTCCAGGACTGGCAACTCGTAAATCCAAAGGTTGCTAGCAAATAAACTGTACGTTCAGCACTTTAACAAAACCATTCAAGGAAATAACGTCAACACCAAACTGAAAGCCTTCTATTCCCTTGTTCTGGCAGGAAGCACGAGGAAAGCAGTAACTGTGAGAGGCTGCAGTTTTTCATGCAGTGATTCTTTGTTCATTGCACATATCATCAACTGATTATTTGCAACAGAGGAATGTGCCAGGTAGGAAAAGTGCTTCCTGTTCTGTCATGCTTTTCCTTTAACTCTATTCATTCCTTTCTTGATTTTTAATATATATAAACACATAGCTTATGGCTCTGTGTACACGTGCATCAATAAAGCATGGGGCAAACCAGCTTTTCTAAATCACTGGCTCTTCACAGACTACAATGGAGTTCACTGAATCATATAGCTAAAGGTTAAGTCTAAGTTTTACTTGCTCCAAATTTACTAGATATCCCAAATGAGAGTCAGTTTGAGAACTGAGGTATATTTAACAATGATTTGCCATGCTTCCAGCAGTTTTCAGCCTTCCTCACTGCAATACGGATGGGACTTACTAAGGTCTTATATGTTCAGTTATTTCACTTTTCATTTAGGTGATGAGCCTTTAGCACAGACTAAGAAAATCGTGGCCACTATGACAACTTTTGGGTTTCTCTAGATGCTCTCTTCTGCACAGAATTTAGAATAGAATGAGAAGTCGGGGGTATGATATTTATTCCTGCCATGAGTTGGCCATCACAGCTTGCAGTTTGAGACACCAGTGTTCTGTTTTTCTTTCAATGGCCTGTGCAGGGAAGTTGATAATACTGAAAAAGGTACAGGAAGTCACAAGAACATACTGGTGTTGCCAGAGGAAAATAAAAATGTCATTCTTCTTTAGAACAGAGAGAACATTTGCCCTGTCAGCAATCATCTTCAGGAACATCCCCCCATCCATCCATATTCCATTTTATCTGAATTGAGGTTGGTCCAACTTGCCTTTTAGCCTCCCAAGTGATCTGGTTCTACAAGAGCAAAGAGATTAAACCTTCCGGCGTGATAGGAGAGAGAGACAGCTGAGTGCCATCTGTACATTAATAAGTCCACTTATGGTCTCAAATGTTCTCACATACACATCAAATAAAAGAGCTGCACAGAACGCCATCCTGTAGAGTCTCCCATAACAAAGAGCCTACTGAAAAAATCATCCCATAACATTCTTTAAGATTTATTGGAAGGAAAAGAATTGACTCAGCAAGGATCAACCATACCATTCCTACCAGATACCCACGCAAGCCAAGAACATCTTGTAATTAATTGTACAGAAAGCAATTGAAAGATACAACCATTATGCATTTTGGTCCGAAATGAGCAAAGTGGCATGACTTCCTGAAATAATTAAATGAACGGCATGCACTTGTGCCTTGCAGCAAGAGCCCTTCTTCCTTAATTTCTGAGTTTGATCTCTGCCAGGCTTAGCAGATTGATATGAGGCAGCTGTACCAGCTGTTACCTGTTGCAGGAGATGGATTTTTGAAATGTGTCCTGATGACCTGCTAGAGGTAACCCATGTCTTATCCTTCTACAGAAAAGTGCTGAAAACTCAGTCAGTGAACCACTGCCTTTTTTTCAGCCACGCTGGGCAACCTATCTTTCTGCCTGTAGAAAAAAAGTAACTGATAGGTATCTCCAAATTCCATATATAAGAAGAAAAAAAGCCCACTAAACAACTTTGATTTATATGTCTCCCCTAAGAAACACTCCCACTTTCTCAGAATCTGCCTGTTAAATTTTAATATTATGATCTGCAAAGTACACTGAAAATTACCTACCACATGGAAAAGTGGGCTATCTACATGTCTGCAAGCAAGATGCACACTGACCTCCCAGCAATGATTCCAGTATCCAGGAACTTCTTAGTAGAAGACAGCCATATAGCAAATGGTTTTATTTACCCCTTTCCAACTTTTTCAACATGCAGGAGCTCCTTGAACTCAATGGCTGCTAAACCAAAGGCTGTGTCAAACACAGGCACTCCATGAACAGATTTTTTTTTCCCCCAGTTTAAACAGTGATGCTACTATTAACGTACTGGGCTGTGGCCAAGTCAGCACTCGTTGTACTGAAAAGCAGGGTTAGTGCTCACAGATGATCATTACTGGCTATGAATAGATAATAGGTTACTATTCTTAGATTGAACTATGCCGTGAAAGCTGTAGCACTTTCCTTGAGACAGCCTGAGCAGAAAAAATTTAGTAAGCCATCCTTCTGTTAGAATTTCCTGTTTTCAAGCTATGAATGAATGTTGGACAGATGTTTTCTCATGCAAAGCAAGTCCCCATTCTAGGATACAATGAATTCTGTAATAGGAATGTGATTTTTTAAATTTGAATAACTGATTTATGTTGGTGACCTGGAAGGCATTATAATACATGGCAGAAAAAAGAACTAACTCATCAACAGCACAATAAATGTATGACACTTCAGATACTAATAATGGCAGTATGTAAGTGAAGTAAAATGATTTTTCATGAAATATAAGATTTTTTAAACCATTACTTGCAAAAGTCACTGCAGTTTGTAAGGCTGAAGGAAGAGATTTTAAATCCTACAGTTTGGTGGCACCACATGGGTGGGAAAGCTGGAGAGAGTGGATTTTAAGACCAGGCACTTCAAAGCTGACTGAGAAATAGCAGTAGGCTCTATACGTGAGACGTAAATAAGAATTTAATTGTGAAAGCTTTACTGTGCCATCCTGGCACATCATATTAGACCCTACAACTGCAGGGGACATACTGTTTTTCACCCTCGGGACGCACACTTGATGATGAAGCGCATGCTTCAAGAACAGCCACTCCGTGTGGTTTCTGCTCACTGTGCAACGTATAACCTACATCCCACATCCCCTTCATGCCTGTTGTGCCAGAAGAGTCACACAGGTTATGCAGCGCTGATGCATGCTTCTGACCGGAGTGCAAACATTAAGCAATGTTTTCTCTGCAGTTGCTGTGGGCTCCGAATGATGGCAGGAGATTGAATTGTGGGAAGAGCAAGGGTATAAAGGTATAGCCAAGAGGCTAGTTTCACAGGGGCAGAGGAGCTCATTCCTGCAGTTCACATCCTGGAAATTGAGCCTAATATTGGGTCTCATCTCTTCCCGTCAGCAGCTGTCTGTGAAACTCTTCGATAAAGTTTGTGTCTAATTCCTTTCTAAAGACTAATAGAGAGAGAGGATAATAGCCCTTCTTTGGCAACCACTTCATCATTTAAATGCTAGAAGTCTGTGCATTGATCTAATAATTTAAATCCCTTGAAGATAAACTAGCAGTTGTGCTGTAAGTATTGTTTGTTTTAAATGTGGAACAATAAAGTCATCTTTTAGTAGTTCTAAGCCAGTCAATCAAGATTTAGGTAATGAGAACCAAAGTAGCCACACAGCCTTATTTTGGTTCCTTTGCCACGTACACCATGAAGCATCCTACTTATTCCATAAAACTACTGCCCTATTCAGAGCACAGGTTGGATGCTGTGCCCAAGACAGTGCAGACAATGAACCTGGTGTGTGGTAGGATTCTTACCTCATCTCTTCCACTAGTTAAAACACATGAAAAAAGCAGTTATGGCTGAAACCACTGGATGCCACTGTTAAGAACTGGAGCTTATCTTTCTTCTGCCAAAGGATTTTTATATGATGCTGAACAAGCCACTTTAAGACTTTAGAAGGAGTCACCAGCTGCGTTATTCCTTAAGCTTCAAGTGATCAACATGAAACACTGGCCAATTCAAACTGTACTTGGTTTTGACTGGAGCTTCACTTTGAACTCTAGATCCTTTTTGTAAAAAGCCAAACACTGAGGGAAATCAAAGCTGTAGATGTCTCAACATGGACACCTTAGACAATTCTACCTTTTTTTTTTTTTTTTGGCCGTGCCAGAACTCTGTGTGTATAAAATAAGAAAACAAGTGAAAAAGGTGAAAAAGATAATTCAGTGATAGTTTTGAAATAGAGACTGTGGCCATACAATGAATGTAAAATTGTAAGAGGTAAACAAATGTCTTTCTTACTGAGTAGCAAGAGTCTGACGGAAATAACATAGGATCACAGTAAAGACTAACCATAACATATACTTTGGGGTTGTCGGGGGAGGAGAGAAGAGCATTTTAGATGCTCTGTTTCCTGAAAAATAGTTGATTTAGAGAAACAACTCCTAGCAAAGTATAGAGAAATATACAGAAGCCCTAAGGAGGTGGGAGCTCCCAACCAACCATCTGCATTCTGTCATGACACTTTTTGACTCAAGCTGGTTTAATAGCAGTCAATTAATGGTTAAACTTGGTCTTGTAAAGATATTTCGTAGCTTGTGGAAGGTATTTCTGTAAGGAGAGAGGGGAATCAACGTTGACAGTGATAACGTGTGTTACCCACCAAGCTCTGGGATAAAAGCAATGATCAATTTCTCGTGGGGCAGATGTTTTGTGATTCTGGGCTGTAGCATCACACTGCGATACAGCAAACTCACACAAACAGTAGTCACATCTGGCTGCCATGCTGGGAAGGGTTTGTGGAGACAAGCAGAATAGGCCTGGCCTGTCTGGTTTGGGCTTTACAGTTAGGTATTGCTACTCTAACTGCAAACCAGCAGAATTTCTGACCCGCCAGTTAGCCAAAGGGAAAACAGAAACACAGGCAAAAGCCAGCATAAACACAGTTGTTAAGAGAGATGCGCTGCTCATATGGGAGGTGAAATATGAAGAGATCAGCCTACTTGATACCTGGAAGTGGAATATCTTTATTCTTCCCTATAACAGTTATCTGGCAGGCAGGCAGAGACAGTGCAGCAGCTTCCAAACACAAAGACACCAGACCCTGAGTTCACCAGAACTCAAGTTGAGGAGAAGCAGGTTTAACTAGGACTTAGATGAGAGACTTAAATCACAAATCCAACCAGGCAGAGGAAGTGGCACTTGCAATTTGCTTGAAATTGGTTTTGAAATAAATGTCTTATGGTACTGCACAGACCCATGCACCAGCGTTGGTAGAGGTTTTTTTTAAGGCTGCAGCCCAATTGTCTTGTGATTATTACAGGTAATCTGGCATTTTGAAAAGGGGAAGGAAAGGTGACTCTACACAGCCAACTAAAAAGCCCTGGCATTTAGATAGTTAATTTCCCTGCTGTTTAATTAAACATTGTATTATACCCCATATTAGGTCCCCAAATCTGCATGGCTGGTCCTGTTACATTTTACTTCAGGCTTTGGGGTTTGAAGTGAAGATATTACCTTTGTAATGCAAAACATGTACGTTTAGAACAGAAGTGTTTTTATGCTTATGCACACATAATGATTAAAGTTCTACAAAGGCTTTTGGAGGTTTGTAAAGACTTCCCTTTAAAACTGCTAATCTAAATAAATTTACTGATATCTATCCCTACTGTTAATACTCGATGTTTCATACATCATATATCTGATATGTAGGATATACACAAACAGCAACAAAAGGCCTGCCATTTAGTTAGAGAAGTGTTAAAAATGTTTACTTTGAAATAAGTCTTGGAAAAAAGAACATAATCCGGATTATTTCCCTGTCACCTCATTTGCAGGACCAGTGTTAGGCACACTGTATTTGCTACTATTTGTGGGGCTATACTGTACTTATAAAAAGACATTTTCCATCTGCCATTCAACAAACATCAATTTCTCACTCATTTTTGTAATCTATTTATCAAAAGATATCATAAAGTCTTAGTTTCCTCTCTGTGTTGCCATATTCCCTGTGCACTGCGGCTTTTAAAAGACTGTGATTTCTCTTGCAATATGAAAGAAAAAAAAAAAAGAAAAAAAGATGTTCACTTTGGCTCGTCTGCTACGTTAATCACAACTGCTTGCAAAGGATTGCCTTATGACCACTACTTTAGTGTTTTTGAAAGCTTTATAAATTTTTTTTTATGTTATATAAGCATGCTTTTGGATAGCCTGTCAGTCAATACACTAGACCTTTGAAACGATTTTAATCTAGTACATGCTAATTATATATCTAGTGCTTTACATTACATAATTACAAACAGCTTTGCTTCAAACAGATACAGGCTTCCTTCATCCCAAAAGCACAGCCACCTCTAGTTGGAAATACCAGCAGCTGGTTTTCAACTGGAAAGGACCAAAAAACTATTTTGGTCAAAATATGAAATTGCAGCAGCAGGAAAATCCTCTGTTGAAACTATTTGGAAAATTCAAATGGGCATAGCGCCATATCTCAGACTGGAACACAGCACAGTGTGACAAACAATACAGTCTTGTCAAAATACTCAGCTGGTGTAAGTTACTGTCACTCCACTGCTTTCAAAATAGTAATGCTGATTTACATCATATGGGGAACGAGGCCCTCTTTCTCACTTTAGGATCACTAGAAAGTTGGCACATCCAGCAGCACAGACACCCCCCCTACTACTGGGACACTGGCTCAGGGAGACGCCTGCCTCCCGCACCACAAGGCTCCTCCTTATAGTTTTTCCCCTGATGTCTGTCATCCAAATATTGATCCATTGCTCAGTTCATGAAGTCTGACAAGATTGCAACTTTTGCTGGTACGACAGGGTGGTTTAATTGCAATAGGTTTTTTTATAAGCTACACCGACATTAGCTATGCATATTGTAAAAAAAGTTTAAAAATCTCAAAGTTCTCTCTTAAGGTTAAAGGGACAATTTCTTCCTCCTCTTTCTACAGAGGAGCAGGTAGATAAAAAATTCAATAGTTTTATCACAGGCAAGTGAAATTTATTACATGAGAAGGGCCTGAGAGGCTTGGGATTGTGGATGGTATTGATATATGTCTTCCAGGAGCTTAACTAAAATGTTATTTTGTATCTGCCATAAAATATAAGAAAATATTGATGGCTTTTCTTAAACTTGATGTCATCAGGGTATAATCAGAAAAGCAGAGGATAAAATAAAACATGGAAGATCTTTCTTCCCTTGCTCAAGGGAACTTGCATACCTTTATTTTTAGAGATTAAAATCTAGCATAATGCTTATTTGGTTAACTGGGCTTCAGCTTGTGGTTTGGTTTAAACATTTTTTGCTCACTTTAGTCTTACAGGGATTGTCTGTGTGACTGTAATGTCTTTTGAAGGGACAAATTGGCAAGCACAACTATTAGCTGGGTGACATCAAAGAGCATTAATCTTTTGTTCTATAGCAAGGCCAAGACCACATTAGTGCATTTCACCCAGTCATTATTAAGACTGTAGCCCAAGGGTGTAATAAATGTTTTATGGCATGCAAACCAAGGTAATGGAATGCAAATTCCATAATACATCCATACATTTATTTTCCAATAGAGTAAATGATGATGTATTTTATCCAAGAAGAGCTGCTGAACGACAGCACAAGTTCAGAAATTCAGAACTGAAGATAAATATAGCCCTTACTTGGTTTTGGACAGCTATGTGGAACAAGAGGAAAGGAGGTCTGTTCTGTTAGAAATTACCCAGTAAAAAAGCTTTAAGAGCAAACACTTTCATCTTATTCTTTAATGTAAATCTCTTTTTGGGAAGGTGGATGTGGTTATCTTACATTTTTATTTCTAATTACATTTCCTTCTTTGAATACTAATGGATTATTTTGCTTATATTTGCCTTAGAAATATATGGGAACATTAATACGTGAGATTTTATAGGTATCAGGGAAGGCATTTTCCCAGCAGAACTTAAGTTATGCTTTATTATATTGTATTCAAAATCTGATGGATTAAGAATTATTCCTGAGGTAGAGCAGTTTAAGTAACCTAAATAATAATATAAATATACGTCAGTGTTCTTGCTACTTTAACCTGTCAAACTACACTGTAAAGGTTCCAGTAATCACAGTGCTGGTTGACTGGATTAGTGTGTGAAACCTCTCTAAGCCATTTTATCTGCCCCTAAGAAATGTTTTCATTTCATTCTTACCTTATTTCCTGATGATGCACAGTGCTTTTGATCCCACCTAATAGACAGTTTCATGTTCATTCATTGCTGTGTTTCTCAGATAGAAATACAGTAACTGAGAGAGTAAATTGTATTACAGAGTATAGCCCAAGTACACACTCAGGACTGATAAGTAAGTTCTGAGACTATAAAAACCCTCATAACTAACTAAGGAGAATGGAAGGGAAAGGTTCTCAGTTGACTGCTGCACACCAAGGTCTGGATCTTGCACAGGCAGAACAATACAGTAACACATGGTAGGAAAACAAAACTGGTTGAATTCTGTTCTCTCAATCCTTATTCTCCAGGGTCATATCTTTCTCATGTCATTCATAAGGCAAGAGGTTTGTCTATGCAGCATAAAAGTTAATGACAAGGACATCAAAGCGTTCTAGCCCCTCACATCATTTTTCACTGAAGCAAGTTGTCTTGATGACCTTCGATCATCTGTAGGATCCGGTTCTGAGTCACATTCCTGGCTGAAAGCATTTATAGTCTGATTCAAAGCATACAGGAATGATTGGAAAGATTCCCACTGACTCCACTAGTCTTTGGATCAGGCCTTTTATAGAAATACAGTACTTAGTAAGTCCCTACTTGTGTTTTCTATCCTCGAGTGAAAGTTTATAAGACAATAACTCAATGGGACAAGTTCATCCCTAGTGTCACTGGAGTTACCCATAACTACATCTGGCACCTGGGAGCCTCATTCTGTATATGGAAGCAGTCACTTTACATCTCAGTGCTCCTGATGGCTAGGGCATGCAAGCCCTACTTCTGTGGTGACTGAGTATTTCCAGGTGAGGGGAAACTTTTTCTGCCAAAGAGAAAGAAAGGGAACATCAGACCAAAGGGATCCTTGAGTAACACTGGTTCTGACTGAGAAAGCACAATGAGTTGCTGCGCTGTGGTTCCTGCTGTGGTTGGCAGAATCTCACGGAGGTGGCAGTGCCCTTATTTAGGTTTCATGGCCAAGCAGTTCTCGCATGGAGCGATGAAAACAAAGACAGGCAAAACCAGACAGAAAATATTCTGAACAAAGCAAACTATTGCACTTAATTTCAATAGAACAACAGAGGAAAAACCTGCTGTTCAGACATACAGCCTGGGGTACTGCTGAAATATGACTCTTTTAGCACACTAGGCAGTCAGACCTATTACTTTGCAGTAGAGAAGGAAGCCAAAATGAGGAAGAAAAGGCATACACTGTAGTACATATCTCTTGCCTAATTGTGACAAATATGCCCCCAAGAGAAGACATGCAGTTGTTCTTAACTTTGGGAAGTGCAAGAAGGGAAGAAGAGAAGATTTCTTCTTACAGAGATATAATATACTGGACCCACTAGTTGCCCACTATGATAACAACCTCTGAAATAGCCCAGTATTAGTTTGATGTTTCTTTACAAGTTTAGTAAATGTAGAAGCCCGCCTAAATTATGTCTGTGTCCTATCTCCTCGGTAGAAAGCTCAGAGTTGATGAGCTATGAGATTACTGAAATATCTGACTGCTGTGAACTGCAGTCCTTGCCCACTGTGCTTTCAGGATTTGGGAACCCTCTTACAGGCTAGGATTGACAGCAGCATGTTGGGTCTTATAGTACTGCACCATGGAGCCTTCATCGAGCATCAGGGGCTACTGGAAATTTTTAGCTGCTGTGTCCTCTATGACTTGGCATGACTTTAATTCCTCCTTATACTTTACTCCTAAGAATCATAACATGCAGAGTAACTGCCCAATATTCTGAACCTACAGATACTGATATAGATACTGCACTTCATGTAACTGAGCAGCTCCTTTGACTTTATTTTTCCTCAGAACAGGACCAGAACCACCAGGCTTGGACATAGTTTGTGACTATTAGTAATCTAGGTTTGGTTAGTGAATTAAATAACTTCAGTAACAAGAAGGCCAAAAGCTGTAATGAGAAAATCAATCAATCAATCAATCTTCACCTGGCATTTAATATCCAAATTGAACAATTAAAATAGTCTTTGGCATGATGTAAGCACTCACTATTGCAACAGCAGATTTATTGAATATCTGATATGGAGTGATGGCCTTTGAAGACAGCTGTTAGAAAGCACTTAAATTTACTGCCCACTTTTGTAAGATTTTTTTAAAATAATTGTCATAAAACATGACGCTAACTTAGCAGTTATAAATCTGTCAACCATATAAATTAACTAAGGGGTGGAATCTCATTGGTATATCCATGAAAAAAAAGTTTGGTTTTATTTAACCTTTTGAACATACTGTTTTGCTTAAAAAATATGAAGCAGATCCAGAGAAATCCTATTGCACTACTTTTTTGGACTTGCAATAAAAAAAAGGGGGGGGCGGAGCTTGGACAATACTGAAAAATAGCAGGAACCCCACTCCCAACTTATCCTGCTTTTTTTCCAACTCAGAAATTCAAATGTGACCATCCTAAGAAGTCCTTTGGTTTATTTGTATTTTACCAGGGAATTTCATTTGCAAATACTGACTATATTAATCATTACTTCATCAGCTCATTCCAATGTCATTAACCTCTGCTAAGTGATATGCTAAACATGCAGTTTTTTAAGTGTCAAAACTAAAATGAAGTTCACTTATTGGTGTGCTCCCCCCCACTTTATTCTGGCAATGAGAGCTCTCTCATTTTCTATTTCCTTATGAATGATTAAGGTGAACTTGTTCAAGTTAATGCTTAATTCTTAAGCAGATATTAAAGAGCTTAAAAAGTAAAAGGAAAATGCACAGAAGTTTATGCATTTCTCAAGATCGCTAGAGGATTATTCCTTATGCTTGAAAGCTATAGAGGTTAATTAACTTCTCTACATCATTAGTGCAAACAATTCTAGTTTGAGTTTAGATTGTTTTCTGTTACTGGTAGTGTGGATTTTAGAAAAAAAGGCAGGATAGTTATGAATAGCCTACAACACAAATGTCTCATATACTCGAAGTAGCACAAATGTGTGCATATAGACTAATCTCAAACTGTTACAGCAAGACCTACGTTACGGTTTGAAAAATCAGTCGTGAATTTAGCTATTCCTTTCTGAGACAAAAGCAGCTCAGCAGTTTCTGCTTTAAGATGTCTCCAGTTAGCCATCCAGAACCATTAATAATTTATTAAAATCACAGCTACTTGGTGTAATTTCAAACTTATTCCCAGTAAAATAGTGTTTAGCATTTCTCCTTGCATTGATTTGCTCAATTGTTAACAGTATGAATATGCTACATAACCCTTAAAATGCTAATGAATTATTCTGAGTCAGGTTCTTTCTATCAGCCTGAATATATAGTAACGTACAAAGGTGGAATGGGAAAGACATGCTTTACAGTTTTCCTTTCAGCTAATTGCTTGCCTGTAAAATGAAGACACCAGTGAGTCTGGGCAAAGACCTTTTATATAGTGGTATATTAAGGGACAGTGAGTGATTCAGCACATTTCCTGTATGCTGTTTCATTCCCTATATAAGATAGGGAAGTTCAAGTGGTTCCAGACATTTTAAATGCTTTTGTTTTGCCAGATCTCTCTCTGCCTTTCTCTTGGCAGGTTAGGAACAGGGGCTTTTTGACTCGCTTACAGCCTTGGGATATTTTCTTGAAAATTTTGTTTTATCATCACATTCATCTATTCTGGGAAAGACTAAAACAGAAATTACAGTTACAATTTAAAATCTATCTGGTAGAACAGAGTGATGTGGACAGTGGTGGCTCACCTGTCACTTCTATCACTGCAAGTAAGAAAGTTAAGATCTATTTTTCAAGCCAATTCATTTCTCTGTACCATCCCAGAGAAGAGCTACCCTTGTATCTTTAAGCAGCAATCGAATGATCAGACTTAGGTCTACAACAGAGAAACAAATAAAGAGACAAGGGAAATGGGACTGTAGGACAACACAGATTAACTTTGTTAGCTGTTACTGATAGCACCAATTTCCTGATTTATGATACAGGTCTATGATTACAATAAGTGATCAACCGTCCAGTACGGTGAGAATGGGCAAAAAGGAGAAAAAATTTTGAGATAGACAGGTAAGTCAACATTTGGCTACAAATGCTGACTGAGATGTTCCAGTAGTCAGTAATCCTGTATTCATTCACTAATTTGGCTGAGAGCATCAGATTCCTGAGATCACAAGGTGTGAACCCCATTAATTTGATAATTGTGCAGTATTTTTTAATTTATTCCAGATTTCCAATCCCAAGCACTTTAATCTCCAAAAGCCTCATTGAGTTCTGTGCAATATGGGTGGGTGAGGATGGGGGTGGAGAAAAGTCCTTTTCCAGAGTCGTATTACTACTTGAGGGGAAGGGGAGAAAGTAGTTCTCCTACTAGAGATGGTGCATGAGACTGCAGAGTGGACTTCTAAATTATTCTACGCTCAACTGATTTGCACCAACATTCTGTTGAAATTGATTTCAATCCGAATTTTTGTTGCACGATGGTTGGCTTGAGACAGAAGAGAACTAACTGACGGAAAAATATGATGAACTATTCCCAGGACAAAGCCATAATTTTGAAGATGCCCTTACACACAGCCCTAGAGTAGCTGGATACAGTGGCCATAAATGCAGCTGACGACATTGAAGTTAACATCCTCCAAGCTGACTTTGAAACGTGCAAGTCCCTGTATTATGTATTTTTCATTACAAGCTCAACACAAGTAGTCCTATCATGGACTTTTTCAGAACCGTAAAGACTAGATGTCTGTTTAGTGGATGACTGTTTACCAGAAACTGGTAAAATCACCAAAGAACAAGCTAGTCCAAGTTTACTTTTGGTAGAGATTCAACATTACTTCCAAGAGTTTCGTAGCCTTAAAATTTCACATGGTCTAAGAAAATACAAATTTTGGTGCATATTTCTTTATAGAAGTCAAACAAAAAAACCCCTCATTTTTGTTGCCATTCCCTCCAGAAGTAGTGCATGCTTTCAGCTAGTAGTTTTAAAAGTTGTCAACACAATAACTGGAAGGCTGTGACTGTGGCTTGACCACAGATAAGAGAGAGATCCTGTCACCCATCATCACATCTCCTCATAATATATGTATCTTCAAAGAAGGAGCAAGACAGGCAGGCTTCTTCATGATATCAGAATACTTGTATTCATTCATTTCCTTTCTAGCCGTGATACACTGAGACACTGCACTGACAAATACAGGTCAAATCGCAACCAATAGCGCTCTCTGAGCTATTTCCCTGTGTCTGGAGAAGTTACACTTAGAGAGAATTGGGTCAATACGTTTGATTGGGGAGTTTCTATGGAAAGTGCAGGCTGTAGCAAGAAGTGATTAAAGCTATTAATTTAGCAGCATTTTTCCCTTCTGAATCACTAATAAACCAGTAATAAATGTGCCCATTAATAAAACTACTATCTGTTTGAGAGATGCCGTCTTGTACAGCTGACATCCTGACAAATGTGACGACTGCAAATTCCATTGTGCTCTTGCAAAAAGTCCTGAGCAAATTCCAGTCTGAGGAATTACATTGCATGTACCCCAAACTCCCCGTTAAGTTTTAGCTGAAAAAATTGGCATTTTATATAGTGAGGGTTTAAGGGTTAGCTAGCTCACTAGGGACTGCATTTTGTCATTACTGTGAGAAATGATTTACTCATACACCCTTATCCCTGGAAACAATTGTTCATGGAAGGACTTCTATCTGTGCATACATCAAAAAGTTAAGGAGTCGTGTCCCAGTGGAGTCAGCTGATGGTTCAGGTCCTACCTTGCAAATGATTTTCCAGAATTTCCAGAATATGGTAGGTATACAACAGATGAAATAGGCATTTAGCACTTTTATCATTCTCCCTGAATGCAGTGAGACTGTTCAGTGACTTTACAGGAACAGAGTCACTAAGCACTCAAGGGGGCAACAGCAATGAGAAGAGTGTCCGCATGGTTTGAAAATGTCAATGCAACAACAGTTTCAAACATCTCTGCTTTGCAGGCTGATTCCAACATCTGCTTTCCATTAATACCCAAACATAGAAAATTGGGGGAGTAAAAAGGACAAAGGATTTTTAACTAGCATAATAACGGTTTAATCTTAGCATGCAACTGCCATGGAAATTGGTGCCTCAGCATCCTCTAGGAGCTTTCAGACCTGCAGACTTTACCCATTGCTGTATCTGAATTGCCAGTCTGCATCCCTGATCTTTCTCACGCGGTGGTCCCAAGAGCTCTGTCCATACCTGCACTTTTATGTTTGATCCTGACTTTCTGGAAAACCCCACTTTCATATATGGAATTAGATTCACTTCTGAGCTCAGGACCAGCAGCACATAGACTTTGTATTGATTTTCTGAACAGGAGTTAAATCCATTTTATAAAAGGTGGCTAAGTTCACTAAGTGAAGGAGCCTTGATCTGGGCAGAACATTGTAAGTTCTCACTACAAAGGATTTCTCAGGAGAGGCTGATCAGGAGAATCTGGAAACAGCCTACCCAGCCGTAACTCTGATGCAATGGCTCTGCAAGGGAAGGCCATGTGGTTAGAAAAATCTGGATAGTGCTAACCTCTCTCATTTTGTTTTTTTCAAGTGTATGTTTGTTGTCATTCTGTGTTTACAGTGAGCAAAAAGCACCTTTCAGCTTCAAGCTGTGAGTGAATTTTTCAGTGACTAGTCAAATTAGCTATGATATCCTCTCATTTTAGAAAGGACTTTTGAAAGGCTCAACCTTAATTATTAAACACTGAAGGATATATTTTGGTGAGGGTCTCTGTCCCACTTCATAGGGTTTTTTTTGACTGGAACAAACCTATAGCATTGATTTGTTTCTAAGTATATTTGCTCTCTAGCCCATGCAAAAGTATTTTCCCCCACAGAAAAAACATGAATTGTAAAGAAGGATATAGTTACCTTTACATGCCACAGTAGCCCATCACATTACTTACAAACAAAAGGAGAGGTTAATTTAAAAATGTGTTCCTAATCATAAATAGGAACTTGTTTCTTCAGGTGAGCGGTAGGTCTGAGAAGCTTTACTATTTTGGTGAGCTGTTGTATGCCTTACAATACAGGTTCTTGTAAATTTATACTTCAGATTTAGTATTTCTAAATTTTGCAACATTACTGACCCACAATCACCAATTGTCCTCCAATCTCCCTCTTCAGATGTCTTTATGTCATGACTGTTCTCAAGTGATAAATATTTATAGCCAGTTGCAGATGTTGTTTCATTTGCAAAAGAAAGATTTGCAAGTAAGAAGAAACTGGAAAAAATGAATATTAATAAACTGCACAGGAAGAGAAAATGAAAAATTCTATATGGCTTAGATCCATGAGAGGAGCAGGGCATCAATTTGTAATGGCCAAATAATTCATAACAAGTAACATATTCAATACATTTCATCTCTTTTTTTATTCTAGCAAATTGCACACCAGCAGATAGTGATTTTCTCTAATTTACTCGTAATTCACGTTTTCCAACTAAGTACTTTCTGCAAAGAGTTATTGGTCTTAGATAGTTTGTTGCAAAGTATTCCATAGTAAAAGATAAGAGCTGGGTTTAGAGCAATTTTGATTGCAAACTTTAGATAATTTTTTGTCCCCTGACTAGACAGGTGTAACTCTTAAGATTCAGTTTTCTGATCTAAATTCTGACATTTACAGCCACCTTTACTTTCAAGAAATATTCCCAATACCTAATTAAAATATTCTGCTACTACAAACTGTCCTACTAGAAAGCTCATTGGTTTGAGTAACTCTAAAAGACGACTAGAAAAGTAGCAAAAAACCACAAGTAAAATGAAAGTGTCTGGAAAAAAAAAATGGAATTGATACTCAACAGTGAGTCACAGCAGCCTTTAAGTATGTAATGGAGTAGCATTTATCAAGAGCTTCAAGACAGACAGGAGTCAATGCATTCAATAACTTTCTACATTAGCTAGTAGAAGAGATGGGCAAAAAAAGACTGGTCCTTCCTTCCATGTGTGAGTGAAAAAACATATGTACATGAGTGGGGAAAAAGGTTTGCTTTTGTATTCTTTTTTCCACTGTTACGGGCCATTCAGATTTTTTTCTGCACTGATACGGCTTATTTGGGGTAATCAAAAAATAAAGAGCAAATCAGAACTATACTGAAAACACATAGCTGAGAGAAACATCTGTATTTCTATGGAGACTTGAATGTCAAAGGAGGTATCTTAGTACCTCTACGTGAAGAAGGTCCAGTCTTTTCTGGACTAATGCAAATTCCATTTTGATTAACAGAAAACAAAAGCTCTGCTGTATTCACTTGCCTTATTCACTCACAGAATTATGTGGCAGGATGCCTAGAGCGACCACTTCAGATATGTGCATTGCCCTAGACACCTCTTTGCAATGAGGTGACTCCGAAGCTTCTGCAAGGGACAAGATGCCATGACTGAGTCCTCAGCTTGTGGTACTTTGGGGTAAAGCACCTGAGAGGAGAATAATCATCTTGTGCACAATTGCAATGATGTTTCAACAGCTCTTTGTGTGTGTATTCAGACTCCAGAACTGTTTAACTGATGCTGCATTCACATATGCATAAGTGTGGGAGAATTGTTTGACTTCACAATGCAAAGAGGAGGCAATTTTTAGCTCTTGAAGGGAGCTCTTCCTTTGTGAAGTGGGCTGAGGGGAATAGCCACAGAGCCATCTTCCAGCAGAGCTCAGGCACTGCTTGAGGAAGTAACGTGCAGTGACATTAGCCTGGCTCCAGCTATAACATCAGGCATACATCTCTTCGCTTACTTGCAATGCCGCTGAGAGGGAACTCTTTCCAGCATGACACAGTAGTCTACTCTACTTGCACATTTTTAAGTGCTGTTGCTCATTTTTAAATTAGAGTTCTTGTTTTGATGGGCAACAGGAGAATGTGCATGCCTTCCATAAATACACATCACAGAAGTCTACAAAAAAGATCATGCAAGCTGTGACAAGCCCAGGTGGAGGCTCATGAATACACTGGATATCAAACCTCAGTCTCAATTACAGTGTGTGTGAAAGATTGGTATCAAAATTCAGACGGCTTTGTCATTTATTAATAAGATCTTACTAAGGGCTTGTTGGCTCAGATCTATTTTGTTATCTGCAGTTCTTTGCTTTTGGTTAATGAATATACTGTTGAACTCATGAGTGTCTTTCCAGCAAGAGCAATACTTTTACTTGAGCTCTCAAGGACTGCAATAGCACTCTCAGCCAGAGTGAGAAACCTTATTTTAATCAAAGTAAAAAGTTAATAAATAGGGAAGAACTGCTCCTCTTAAATGCCTGTATCAGTGTTGCTAACTCCAGAGCCCATCCTGTCTTAAGGTCCAATCTTTTGCATTTCCTTCCTGTACTGTGGTCTTAATCTCAGAGACATCTTATTCGTAATTCTGGCTTAGACCTCACAGTACCTCATCAAGTATGTTCAAGTTGTCCCTAACCTCACTGGCAGGTGTGCTAACATCTCTCAACCATATCCTGCAGGTGCTATGAGTCATGTGAGCTTATTCAATAAGTGAAAGATCTGTGGGAATTTCCCCAGGAATGTAGTTAGATACACCATGAACACTGTAATACTATTAAATACACTTGAACACTTTTGAGAAGACTGAAAGTCACAATGAGTAGCTATTTTTCTATAAAAGTTGTCTTACAAGAATGCCATCTGTCCAACACTCCATATACTTTTATATGTACACTCAGCATAACACGTAACCATTTTTTCTTCATTTCTTACCCAGACTGACCATGTGGTGCCAAAGCAGTAGAATGAGAGGAAGGTCATTTGGGAAAGCGTGAGTAAATTCAGAAATACCTTAACTCAGATTTTATGAAAGTAGAAGTAAGTGTAATATTGAAGAATGACATTTTGTTAATTCTGTAGGCAAAATTTATTCTGCTGCCCACAGATAAAGAACAGTATTATTTGTTTTGATCTTGTTACTGGAAGCAACAACATTCCATGCTGTGGCAAAGGAAGAGTGGGTTGCATGGGAAGATTTTTTTTCCCCCTTTCTCTCAGACTGTGAAATTCAAGTGGAAGTCTAGGATGTGGGAAGATTTGGGGAACCTAGTAGAAAAACTCCTTTCCTCCCTTACCTTTCCTTTCCACTACTTCCCTAAATAGCCTTTTACCCACACCACCTCATTCCAATTGGCTGGGACCTGATTTTGTAGGACTTCGTGCTGCAGTACAAGTGCAGGCAGTGCTAGCCTGGGCTCTGATGGCTCTGGTCTGCCTGGTGAAGGGTATCTGGTCTGCTCCTCCAGCCCACTGCCCTCAACCCCAACCCTCCTCAAAAATTTTTCTTCATTCTAGGATACTGGTTAAAGCCAGCCATCTGTTCCAAAGACATGCAGCAGTAATAGGGTATTTTTAATACAAATACTGAAGATGACAAGGCTTAAACTACCACGTACATTAATCATGTCAGTGATATTTTGGTTTGACTTTCATGCCATTTTTGGAGGGAGCTCTCAAAACACATGAAAGTCTGGGCTGACTCTACCTTCTAATGTATTGCTTCTGTTCCATGGCTTGATTTTTACAGCCTGCCTTTCAAGCTAAGGTAGGCTTTTCAGATTCAGATAATCTTTTTGACTTATCATCAAGGCCCCTACACCTTGTAGTTTGTTGTTCACTGAGACACACTTTGTCTCAAAGGGACAGTTAATATAATATGATGTCCTTCAAAGACAGCTTCAAGGAATAATGGGAAGAGAGCAAGATGCTGAACATAGTGGAAATTTTTTTTATTAGAGACACTTGCCTGTCATGGAGTATGTAGCCTGATATCTAGTTTGCATGTGTAGTTAAACTAATACAGCTCATCTCAATCTGTTAAGCTACTTGGTTTATCACTGTTTACGTCTCTTTTTTTTTTTTCATTGGAATCACCTCAATTTCCAAATATCATTAAAAATAGATGGACCTAAATTTTTCCATGCTTACTTGGACATGTTTCAAATGTTTTATGAATAAATTGAGTTCCGCACACGTGAAGTCCCATTGCTTAAGAAATCTTAGTGTACTGCTGGAAACAATCCTTGCTGGATGGGAGGATGAAACTGATTATTTAATAGAAGTTTTCCAACTCTCCCAGTTTTTTACCCTGTGGGCGCAATGCTTTGAACTGGACAACTTCAGAAGTTTAATGGAATTTCTCCTATTTATATCAAGGCTCAATCTAGCTCTGCAAGAAGAAAGCAGTTTGTTGTTCATGAGCAATACCTTTGCCTTTAAAGCCCAGTCAAGATGTCTTTCAAACAAGGCTTCAAGAGGCAATAGAAGATATATGAGAGAATTGGAATAAATGGAAGAATAGTAATGTTCCAAAATTGGAGCCAAAAGATACATTTTTCTAGTCCTTATTGAAGCAAAATTCACCTTGATATAAATGACAGGTCTGCTTGGTTAGAAACAAGCTGACTGGCCTATGCATGGAAATGAACAATCAACAGTTCCAATATTTAAGGGTGTCTTTTCACCACAAAGACAGCTTAGAAACCAGGTTTATCATTTGACACACATAAAAAGGAGGGTTTTATGGACAATTCTGTATGAACAAACACTCATTATTGAGTTAGTTAGTAAATAGTAATGATAACAGCATCAGACTGGTGATTGCTGTCAATGAGTAACGAGCTTATGCTCTTTGTGTATTTATTATTAGATTTTCTGTGCTCATCAGAAATTGAGTGTAGCTTTGTTCACTACATGTATCTTCATATTGCAATCAATATAATGGTACACTTTCCATAGACATCAGACTTTAATATTAATTTGTTCTTATTTATACACCACAGAAAGACACAGAACATCTTCACTTCTATGATAAAGCCTTCATTCAAAATAAAGTATGGTTATATCATCACTGGGGTTAAGAAGATTTTATGTTTACTACTCAAAAGATTAATGGGTCACTCAAGCATTTACATTCTCATACATTTTTATGACAGTGCTATGAAGTAAATTTGATGTATGTTCAGAAGAGAATGATAGGTTTAAATGTCTAACAGCTGCTCTTTTGAATTTCAGCAATGTTTTAAGTGTTGCTACCATTTAGCACTTCCACTGCTCTCTGCAATTTACTGTTTGCCTGCATTACTTATTTGTATTTGCACAGAAAGACAAAAGGAAAAGAATTAGGTGCAGAGTAGAAACAGTTTTACTTCCTTTAAGCCGCCTGAATCTAATCAATCTTATGGCAAGCACTGCTGGGGAAAAAACAACACTTTTCAGAGTGTTTACTGAAAGATTTCAGTGAAAAGCATCTTAGGCACAGAAGATGTGTGCACAAATACACACCTTTTCCTGGATCTGGTTTGAAGATTATTCCACATTTTGAAATTCATTTGATGTCCTCTATATCGCAAAACCAGTTTTGATGAGTAAACAACCCGGAGGGGGGCTGATTTCAGCAAAACAGGCCATTGAAATTGCATGGGGTTGGGAGTGGCAGTAGCAGCAGGAAGTTCTGGTCTTTTAGCTCCAATCAACTGAAACAGCTTCAAACGCTGCTGTAGTCTTTTCCTATGTGAAGTATACCACAGTAAACGTAATGCACTTGGTACACTTCACTTAAGACAAGACTGTTTAACACAGCAGGGGAACATGGTTCTCTAATCACCCTCTACTACGAACCAGAGCCAATGCAGGGGCAATTAAATAAGAAAGATCAGAATGTCACTATAGGCAAGAATGAGCTGTGTTAGGGAACAGGGTAGTCATCACTAGGGACCACACAGATCTGTTTCTGCATGCCTTTGAGACTCCTTATTCCCTACATAGCACCAGTTGTTTCATGAATGCCTGTGGACTATAGCAGTCTTCACAGGGAGTACTGCAGGAGTGGGCACAGCAGGGAGCTGGGGGTGCTGTGGCCCTGCTCGGGCACAGTTTGTGCTGCATGCAGGGACTCAGTTCTATGATGAAGTTGCATGTGTGTGACCACACATTCCCATTTGTCCCCGTCTTGAAGAGGGCTTAGTTAACCCCTGAGTCAGAGTTTCACAAATGCCTCATTATGTGAATGAGCAAAAAGGCGACTACGCTGAATTCCAAAAGCAGCTAATAAATCTTTCAGAAGCCTAATTTTATTTTAGGAATGGTGCCTCAGGCAAGACTTGTGTGGCTTAGAACGGAAAATGTTTAAAACATTTGCAAAAGTTCTGTAAACCTGGTTTACCCAGTTTCTGCTCTTTGTGTTACACTATTCTGAAGAGACTCAAAGCTTAATGGCTCCATCAAGTTGGGAAATAGAAAGAATACCCTGTCACTTATAGGAGAGACAGGCTGTTGTTAAGTCTAAGGTTATCACTGCAACACATTTATCTCGTAGTCAACTTCGTGACTGCCTGGAGAAATGTAACATGGAATTTAGTCAAAGAAAGACTCTGTCAGAGCTCTAAAGTTACAAGGCAGAGGTTTATCACCCATCCTACCATCACTTTCTGGTCATGCAGAACAGACAACACAATCCTGGTAAATACTAACTATGCACCTTGCTGGGTTGGTCCTAACCTTCCTAAACAACGTTTTCACTATTCCTAGCCACATTACTCAGTGACATCCTCTAGTCTCAGAACAGCCTGCAGAAATGCAATTGTAACAATTAGCCTTGGTCCCTGGCACCACGTAGTCCCTCCAATCCCTCAGTACCTTGCCCACCGTCAGACATCCACAACAAGAATCCTGGGCCTTCTGCAGCAGCAATCTATGACTAGATATCACATCCCAGTGCAAGGCACTCTACCATACAGGAAGTAAAGTAGAAAATCACTTGCTTGCTCCACAGCAAGTCTTGCTACTTTGGAGAGGCTAGAAAGTTAGCATCCCAGAATTAAAGGGGGGAAGGGAAAAAAAAACACCAACCCAGTGATTATTTTTCATAATATAGAAACTAAAAGGGGAGGGGGAGGGGAAGCAGACAGTTTATTTATCCTTGTCTAAGTGATGTGCATCTGAGAAGGCTCTCAGCCCTCCTACATTAGCAGCCATCCAAAAATCTATAAAATTTGAAGAAAGAACAAAAGGAGAAAATGCCTTGTAAACTTTTAGATGCCTCAGAGAAGTGAGGCCAGCTGACTCAGGCATGCAGAAAGAAGTAACTCAGAACTACAAAAAAGAAGTAACACAATAGAGCCGCCCATCCCTAATCTGGATGCTGGCTAAGCAATGCTTTGAAATAATCCACAGACTGTAGAAAGACAAAAGAAGATGCAGAAAAGTTTATACATGTCCAGTACAGGTAAGTTGACTTCTTAAGACATTTTAAGTAAAGCGTACAAAAATTTGATCGTTGAAATTATTGGTCACTTTTATCTAAACTCATTGTACCTTGTATCCCTGTGCTTGAGGTTTCTGCTGTATACAGTGAGGCTCATAATAGTTTTCCACTTTTCTCATATATTGATGAATGATTTTAAAGCATTTATTTGGACTGAAGGAGATGTGTCAGCAGAAATAGAAATTCTTAAATTATTTAGTGTGTGGCATTATGTCTAAGGAATAACTCACTCCAATAGGAAAATTTGGACAATCTGAACTTCCCTAAATTGGTAAAAATGCTCAAATCAAACTTTTTCCCACAAATATCTTCCAGAAGAGATTAATTTCCATAATGAAGTATTAAATAATTGTAAGTTAGGTTGACATTAAGTTCCATTAATAGGTGACTTTTGAACAAGAAAAATTCTCAAGTTCATTTTTGAACAATTTCATTTCCAGTGTCAAATACAGACTTTTTTCTTCTTAAACCCTTGTTATGCAGGCAACTTTCCCTCAAATTAATTTTTAAAATATATTAAAAACCCTAATAGCAAATTTATGATATTATTTCTATTCAGTAAATCAGAAACAGTCTCTTATTATTACAATGATATTGCCTAGCATTATTTTCTTCTATACATAGATTAGTTGCCTGATTTCTCTAAACATACTTCATTATGACTAATAAAAAACCTAAATAAATAAGTGTAGATACACAAATTAGGACAAATATAATGTTATTAATGTTACTTTAATTTATACTCCCAAGAAAACTTACAGCAAGGTATAAATTTACTTGCTGAAGAAAATAAATGGAAAGATAATTAAACTCTAATTAAAATTACACTCTGATGTACAGCTGCAAGGATGAGCAATTCTGGCTAGAGCATCATTAACCATGTATGTTAGCATTTGTTTGTACTTATAGCCAGGCATGAATTTATTTAAAAAACCTGAAGATGTCATTTCAGCACCCAAACACATGCTTAGTCCCCCTAAAGATGGTGTATTTAAGTTGCTCAATAGCAATGGATTATCCATATGCTTAAGATCAAGCCCGACTGAGTGCTTTGCTGCATTCAAGTCAAAATGACGCTTAGTCACAGGCTTAGTTTGTGCATCTGTGCTAGCGGGGGGAAAAAGAGATGTGGAACCGGAGTGCCTCATCTTTCCTAACTCCATATTAGGGGTGTGAATTGTGTCAGTCCTTGAACTCCTAGAGCAGAAGTGGGAGGATTTAGCTCTAGAAGGTGGACAGACACAGCAAGACCACGGCTCACCCACTGCTTGACAGCCAGCAGAGCTGGGCCAACAGGCATGCACTTAAAAGCAGAGGTGGGATCAAGATGTAAAATGTAGCACACCGAGATCACAGTCTCAGCACTCTGCATGCAAACATATATGTAGTGCCTGCAACTGATATCAGACCATGCACAGCTGCAATTCTTTGTGCATTGCTTTGCAAGAGCATACAACAGCTAAAACAGCATGCCAATTGCCTGTGCAAAACAAATATGCAAAGTGAAATGCATACTTGCATACATGTAAGATCAAAAATAAGGTGTCATACCATTTTTTTGAGCCACATAATGAGTCACTGAAGAGCCATGAGTAGAGGGTAGGAGTCCTTCTTTAAGTGCATCTAGATATACCCCCACCACAATCTCTCTCATCTACTTGATATGAAGCTGAACAAATAGGGATTGCACATTTGCGTTCACTTTGACGTCCCCAGACACCACAGGCAGTCCTTATATGCTATAGCATCCTAGCAAACTAGACTAGGCCAAATAGTTCAGTTGCGGATCTTCTCCCTTCATCACCGCACAAGCGTATTTCTGTGGTACCATGTTTTATAGTACCCTGATGTTTGCATCAAAGAGAATTGACAGATCAGTTAAGAGACAGCAAATACTTGCCTCTGTAAGCACAGAGGAATGCATGAGTAAACATGTACTCTTCCCCACTTTGTGGGGTTGGAAAGGTATTTCCAAAACACATGAAATGAAATTCACTGATTTCTACACCCAAAGCAATCTCTTGATGACTCTGAGTAGCTGGAGTTGAATGATGTAAATTGTAAGGAAGCTGCAGCTATGTTCTGAATTGCTCTGAAGTTTGTGCCACGTTTGCAACTGCAAAGTGAAGACAAAGTGGATCTAAAATCCAGCAAGTCAGAATGATTTGGTTTTACATTTGCTTCCCTAGGCTGATATGATGCAAAGATATTGAGCAGTCTAGAATTACTCACTAATTTTTAAATGCTTCTGAATAGTCTTTATAGAATTAGAAAGTAATTTAATATAGTTACAATGAGTTCTTTGGTGTCAGCAGCTATTTATATGCTTATGTTTTCACCACTATCTACACAAAGCATTTTCAATCATAAGAAGAAAGGACAGCGTTCATTTTAGCCTTTGGCTTTCTTTTTCTCATATGTTACTGACTATCCTGACTTGCCTTTGGACTAGCAGGACCACACTCTCGAATTTTTTCACTTTTGGAAAGGCCTCTCCTTTGTAGCTTATGGAAGAAACATCATGGGACAAAATACAAAGCACTCCAGACTTGAGGCTTCAGCTCTCACAGTGTGGTTAGCATTAAAGCCTGGATTATACAGCTAGAAAATTTACAAACAAAGACGCATCTCTGACTGTCTTGAATTATTTCTTACGAAGAAGGAAAATCTATGTTACAGTCCTTTCTTAAAAGGCCTCACAGGAAAGGAATAATTATGGAGGTCTCCAGACAAAGAATTTTAAAAATCCTAATGTACTTCCATTGAAGTTAATGATAAAAAAACCCTGTTGACCTCAAGAGCATGAGACTTTAATGTTTGTAAACAACACATAACTGTAGGAAGTTATACAACATAATTGATGCCATTTTTCCTTTAAAATTAATCTCATGGAATTAAATCTGTCCACATTGTGTTTTAAGGAAAACTCTTCTGCAGTTGGTTCTTCCCACTGTACTATATTTTGCTTAATTTCTACTCCAATCAGCAGCCAAAAAGGTCTAGGGCCTGCCCAAACATTTAATTGTTTCAGGCAAGAAAGAATTCAGCACCCACAAAGTCTGCTTTATCCTCTCCTCCCGGTTAAGGTTATTCTGATTTACAAAGCTAGTTCATCAAGATTATAACATAAGCAAGCTGTTCTGAGCACACACGCTGTGAAATACTAATAAAAAAAGGCACAGGCAGAGCTAATGCACAGAACATGGAGCAGATGCATCAAGTGCATGAGGAGAATGCCCGTGGTGGGAACAGCTATCTGAAAGGTGCCGCCGCTCTCCGGCCCTTCGGAGACTCAGGGCCACAACCTGGCCCCTGCTCTTCACATCTTGTACCATTATTTTGCTGAGCTCGCTCCAACAGTATACCTGGCCGTAAAAGAAAAACCCAAGCAGTCCCAGCATAGACCCTCGTGGCTAGGAGGGAGAAAGGCCAAGGCAGGCTGTGCTTCCCCGGGAGGGCTGGGGGCCACGCCAGCGGCTGTCAAGGCCCTTGCACAGCCCTGCATTTGGAAGAGGGGACAGTGGCTCAGAAAGCCATGCCTTTCCTGATCTGTCTCTCTTGGGAAGCAGAGGGAGCTTGGGCCTTAAACTTTTATTTTGATTCTCATTCCTGACAGGCGAAAGCGTTTTCTGTTAATTGCTTTAAAGGAAAACGAAAAGAAAGGAAAGCAGAGGCAAACATTTCTAGAATTATTTGTTAATATTTTTTGGCAGCTGTACGTATACTACTCTCTTGCTGTGACCATAATCGAAGCCTAATGTTGCTCCCAAGGAATGCTGTGGCAGTATTCCCACCGACTGCACTGCGAACGGATCTGGGGCCTTTGTTTGGTCAAAGCTGTTCCAGATGGACTCCGGAGGATTCCCACCCGGCATTCCAGTTATAAAGAACGACTCTGCCCTTCTCTTCCAAAAGGAGTTTTCTGGCTCCAGCTATGGCTGACCTGGTGGGACCAGCAGTGGAAATGACCCCTACCATTGCACACTGCGACCCCTTGGGAGAAAAGGGTCACGCTGTGCTTTATTAGCTGCATACCTGCCTAATCAATGTTAAGACGGTCACATTTGGTGTAATTCAGTTTTAGGGTTTCGGCTGGTTACAGGAATGTAGCTGCTCCTGGGATAGAAATATAATTATAGTACACCAATGGGACAGATTTTGAAGGATGTGAACACTTAAATCCCAGTACCGGTGTACCTACCCACATGAAACCATACCAGGAGCGTAATGCAGGAAAAATGCAAGCTACCCCAAAAGGAAATCTGACAATCACAAAAAGGAAAATTCTTTAGTTCTCCAGTGAGGTTTCCCTGGGATCTTTAATGGTGAAAAATTGGTTAGAAACTTAAATGTGCATCTCACTTCATAAAGTACTAATATTGTCTGTCATTATTAGTGAACTATTAGCCTAGTGGTAATTCCTGTGACCAACTGAAGTCGGCCTAGTTCTCAGAGGACAGATGTGCCAGAACACCAAGCTCTTTGGTATTTTCAATTTCATAAATCACTGGTCGTATCTGAAAATTTAGGCTGCTATCATCATAATGTATTACTTCTAAACAAAACTTTCCCTCCCTTGTCTTTGTTAATAACTCACTGCTGATCTATGGCTCTAATTCTGTAAGCAAACTGATGCTTGTTCATGCAAGTAGGACTTCTGAGCAAAGACTGCAAATTTAGGCTAGTAGAAAAATAAGCACTACCTCCCAAGTTACCACAGTACCCAGCTTGAATTTTTTGCTCCAAAATGTTTGATTTGACAATACCATAAAGGGGTGCCAAGCTCTCAATTCACATGACAAGATTCACCAAATCATGCATGTCAGTTTTTCAAATCCATACTTATTCAGAAACTTCCAGTATAAGAGATTAAACTCTGTCCTCCCTTACGTTATGTGGCTGAGCCTGTGCAGGCTAAAAGCCGAGCACCCTGATTAGTATTCTAGCATGAAACACTACGACACCTAAAGAATACATCGACACAAGGCACCTGCATGTTTAGATGGAAGATTTTTGATTTCTCGACTGGGATGGGTGCAGTTACAGCACACGGATACCTTTGGTACACAATGCAATCACCAGCTTAAGAATTTGTTTCATAAATCAAGGTTTTCTTGTCTTTCTGGTCAATTTAGCCTTAGAAACCAGATAGACCTCAAACACAAAAGGACATACAAACACTCTGTTAACATTTTCTAAGAACTATTATGCTAAAGTGTAACCCTTTAGTCAAATTTCAATAAGGCACGCATTGAGAAACAAGGGAGCATACCAAGCAAATTATTTAGGCGTTGAATCAACAGTCCAAGAAAAACAGGAGTTCTGACCGATTATTTTGCTTTCCCCTCCACACAATTGCTACACAGGCTTTACTTTTTTTTGAACAACCTGTAGATGTACCTGTTTGCCAGAGATACTTCATTGGCTCAGTTATGTTACAATGCTAGAAAATACATACAAGTTTACAAAAGTTGACAGAAAGCAGGGGTGGTAGGGTAGGAAACAACTCTTTGTTTGTTTTTTACTTTTTTTCTTTAATACACTACTATTCACTGAAACAAGCTTGTTTCTTAGTATCTTGGGAGGCACTGATTAAAAAACAAACTCAACAATATTTTCCTGTAAGGTTTTGAAGCAAATAGCCTTCCTATGACTTTACCAGACACCGAACTGGGCTCTGAATCTGCATTTATATGAGTGAAGTTGGTGATGGTCTCCAAGATGACACACTAGTGAAAGAGACTTTGTAACCAAGAGGCAGAGATAACT
Organism: Fulmarus glacialis; assembly: GCF_000690835.1. Taxonomy (NCBI): domain Eukaryota; kingdom Metazoa; phylum Chordata; class Aves; order Procellariiformes; family Procellariidae; genus Fulmarus; species Fulmarus glacialis. The sequence continues at coordinate 19,050 of NW_009190936.1, read as the reverse complement.
ATAATGCCTTATGGGCTTCCAAAACCTGTCCAACAGTTTTACCTTTGCTAATGCACGTTTCAATCTCATGAAAGATAGACAAGGAGCAGAAAAAGCGTACATGATAAGGTTTCAGCAGGCAAATTTGTATGACATTTTCTCCCTTCCGTTTGCTCAGTGAGTGAGTGAAAACTTGCGCATGTTTGTCAGACTAGCCCTCCATTAAATGCCTCTTCATGGAAATAAGGGGATATTTATGCACAGTGACTAATGAATGGATGCATTCCAGCATCTGCTATTGTGTATTTCCTGTAAAGTCATTTATTATTCTATCTAACAAACACAGTGTTCTTGGGTTGATGCTTAAGATTAATGAGGCATTTACTCCTATTCAAGAAACAAGTTCAGAAGACACATTTTCTCCCATTCAGCTGTGCTGATAGTTTAATTAATGCCATTAATACATATAAGTCACCAAAAACTGTTTTATGGTAACACTGAGGAAAGTTGGCAAAGCAAGGAAATTTCAGAGGTAAAGCTACAGCATAAGACTTCCCCTTGACTCCAGGTAGTACAGGATTCTCCAGACAGCGGGTGATCTTACGGACTACACGGGTAACAAAACCCCAAGATGTAATGAGCTGAGGTAATGACAGAATATCAGTCTTAACTCTCTGCTTGTGTGGGCTTAGGCAAATCCTTAATGTGATTTCATTACAAATTTTTTTTGTGTGGATGCATGTCATATTTTTTCCCCCCAGTATTACAAAAAAAGAAAAAGAAAGAAAATGCCCTCTCATTGAAATGTATGAGTTGATACAATAGACCATAACCAGTGCTATGGTCTATGGTTTAAAGACATATTAGGGGAACTTTTCAAAATGTGTACCATTACACTGATATGGCAGGAGGAATGTAATGGCTCTTTCAATGCTCCTAGGATTTTTTTGCTGAGGTTTCTGCATGGGGCCTTTTTTGTTAGGGATGCATCAACACATTTTGCCTAATTGCCAGGCTCACTCAGGCCAGCACGGAAAGCTTGTGTGAACTGGAGTGTCACTGGGTTCACATTTCAAAAACGGAGAACTGGAAAGCAAGGCGTGAGCATGGGAGTATGCGAGTGCTGTGGAGGCGGGGGGGGGTGGAACCAAAAATACAGTGAAAAGGTGGCACTTTACAGGGCTTCCCAACCCTTCTCCCAGGAGGAAACAACATAAAGGTATACTCCTCAGGCACCAAAACACAGGCCTTCTCATTCTGAAGTCTTATCTGGAGTTATCTTTTCGACCACAGTCTTATGATTGGGGTAATCTCCCCCCTGCCACCACCCAAAGCGATCATCTGATGATCCCAGAAAAAGCACGAGATGTGAAACAGCTTGGAGACATTATTCTTCCCGAATTAGAACAGTGGCCCAAGGACAAAATCCGTTGGTGATCCAGACAAATAAACACAACAACATACAGCCATATTACAGGTATAGATAGCTGCTTGCTGAGCTTCTGGAGACAGAACTCTGATTTCATTTGTTTGAGCCTCCTAATTATAATTTTTCCTTCCTCACTTTCACTGTTTTTATCTCAAAGACTGATAACAGGAAAAGAAACCAAAACAACAACAAAAAAAAACCCAAGCCAAACAGGTTTTCAACATTATTTTGACTCCACAAACAGGGGAAATAAGCAAATCAAAGCACAACTGAACTGCTTATACAGGAGCAACGGATCTCAGCGTGCCTAGGCTGCTGGCAGTGCTGTGCAGTACTGTGTTACTGTACGGCTTTGCTGCCTGAGCTACCCCTGCTAGAAGCCAACCCCAGTCTGCAGTGGACGACTCCAGGCACAGGGGTGGATGCAGAGTTTGGTATAGGGCCTGCTAGAACAAGGAACTCCTGGACAATTGAATAGAGAAAAGCCCATTAGCTGCTCTCAGTGTTACTGTAATTCCTGAAGTAAAATAACAAAGTCCATGGAGGCCAATACGATTCCAGGAGGCCTTAAGAGATACACTTAGGTCTTCAAGAAATCTTTCTAAAACCTGTCCTACAAAGAAACAGTTTTGCTTATATTGGAAATAAAAGGAGACTATATGAACATTTTCGTTACTTATAAAATCACCTCCTCTCCCCGACTGTCCAACCTTTAAAGCTTGTGAAGCTCTAAATGGCTGTAATATCATAATAATTTTCTCAGCCTGAAACAGTGATACCATCAACAGGTGTAGGGACACACTATGGACCACAAAGGCGTAAGACCTGCTAGAGATGTGCATCAGGCATACAGATATCATCCACACACCCCCAAAAAAGAAAAATTAGAGTAAGAAAGATACAGGAAGCAGAACTTCCTTCACAGAAAAAGTTTCCACAAACATATCTAGTTATTTTAGATGTTTATCCCTTTATTGTGGGAGTAATACAGATATCTGCACATAGAAAAAAAAATAGAATAAAGCATAATGCATAATCTAATTCTCAGTGTCACTTAAGAGAACAAATTTTTATTTATATTTACTACTCCAAGTTGTTTGGGAGAAGTTTGATCAATAGCCTCAAGAAATTTTATTTTTTTCCTACAAGTGTTTCCTAGTGCTTAGCCTGTGGCTGTTAGCATTAGATTTCAAGACACACTGTACTAAACTGTATTAGGCATGTGAAAGGACTTTCATTCCTCATTAGCTGCGCATAAGAAAGGATTGTAACTTTTAAAAAGAACTAAGCGGCTTTGTAAAAAATTCAAACTTCCCTTTAACAAAAATCATACTTGTTAAAACTTTTTTTTATTCCCAGCTGAACTATGCTTCAACTCAAAGCAAATAAAGTCATCAGTTGACTCCATTCTGTTAGAGGACAGCATTTAAAAAAAAAAAAAAAAAAGTCCAATGGGTCCTTGAACAGTGGTCCCTTGTCTGTCACATCAAGACATGGCTTATACTTCACACACTATTGACCATGAAAAGCAATCTTGCGACTTTTGAAGCCCTATCCCAAAAAAAAAAAAGTGCGAGAGAAAACTTTTCTTGAAACATCGAGGATGAGGGGCTGACTACTCTCATCTCCTATGATTAATGACTTGTGGCCTTATTGTGTAGAGGCTCTAATTAGCTTCAGACTGATTAAGGCTGCAGAATACAAAATTCAGCTCAATAAACCTGGACGGCCCCCATTCCCCACCCCAAACAAGCCTGGTGCAGAAACTCTGGCATCTAGTTTCTGGATAAAAAACAGTGAACACATTCTCACTAGGAACTAATGTAATCGCAAGCGACTCTGGACTTCACCTACCTAGAAGCTTGAACTGCAGTATTTTTCTGTACAATACAATAATTATTTTTCAGTCCTATTCAAGTACCCTGCTTTTTGTCTAAAAACTTGCTTGACGCCTTTAGTAGACAGACATCATACTTACAAATCTTAATCAAGACCCATTTAAAATTCAGTTAAAAAGCAAAACAAAAGAGCAAGTGGATACTTTTAATCTTTTGTTATCCACTTATTAAAAAATGAGAGCTGGTTAATTATAATGTTTCTAAATGGTTGCACACAGCCTTCTTGAATGCTCTTTATAGATGCATTAAAAAAAGAAAGCAGAGAAGTGGCAACTTCTAAATTGTTATTGCCTAGCATTTTGACAACCTGCTTTACCAAAATACATCCCAAACCTTTCATTTGGTAAACATTGTTTGCCATAGCTACAGAGGTGGAAGTCTAGTACACAGAGGGTTTCAATCGCTTCTGCCCTGACCCCCCTCTTCTTCTCCCCCGGTGTCAGATTAAATCTGCTTGTTAAGTTGATCTTCGCATGGAAAAGCATTACATTCCACTAACACGGGAAGGTTGCAAATACTTATGCCAGATTTTTAACACTAACCTCAAACCGATGCACTACAACTTAAGGCTGATTAGCTTAATAACTGATTACTCACCCTCTAGGCACCAGCAACCAAAATTAAAAACTTTAGCAGCTCATATAACAAAATAATATGAGCTTGCTTTTTCAGAGACCTACAGTTCCAAGAGGGAGGGAAAAAAAAAATTTACATTTACAGAACAGCTCTGAAGAGGGAAAATTTCTTGGTTTTGGTGGGATGGATTGAAATGCTGATAATTCCCCCTCTACTGAATAATACCTAGGTAACGAGACCATTTAAATGCCTGTGCACAAAGGATAAGTTAATCAGATTACCTTAGTGGAATTATTTTTACTTTCCAATATACACAAGTCTGCATGCCTTCAACACATCAGCTGTTTGAATTCAAGAAGCTTCCTTTTGTGCTCTGTATTTCCCAGAGCATCCTCCACTTGTGCCACCCCAACCACGAGTGGCACCGATTACTCACGTGCATTGCTTTACACCCACAAGGCACCTGTTACACCAGGTACTGCGTGTTGTGTAGCGAAAAGACAGTCATGCCTCAAAGGAGCAAGTTCCAGTATTGCAAAAATACTTCCACATAAGTTACCGCTATCAGTAACTGTGGCAGGCCTTGCCAATGGGAGAGTTTGTAGGGGCGGTGCTAAATTTATGATGAAAGGCAACAGATGGTCATTGGAAATAGTGACTTAAGGTAACGTGAGATGACTGCGATAGGCAAGGCAAGCAGAAGGGCATCATCCACAGCCTCTTTCAAGTCCCCAACAAGAAGCCTAAGTATATGTCTATCTTGAAGCATGCAAGCAATGCCTTTGAAGTCAGTAGTAATCAGGTTTTTAAGTACTTCTGTGCCTACGCATTTATTTTCACTGAACTATACAGCATATACACTATGTGGTGTAAACACTAACAGACCAACTTCGGCACTGCTGTAAGGTAGCACAGCTCCCCCGACATCAATGGATCAATGTCTCACTCAAGACCCGGGATTTAACTTAATGTTTATAAGCGTTTTTCTATGCCTTACCCTGGGGTTTTTTTTGCCTTGTTTTGCTTTCAGCAAGGCTCTTTGTAGTGTCATAACTCACAATCTTTCTAGTCAGACTTTGCTTATAAAACCTTTATTGTTCCAGAACAATGGAGTTGTGACCTGTTCGAAGGCAGGATTGCAATCAGGGCCCTCTCCATACTTTCTCAGGGTGCACTTTCTGATGGAGTGAATAGACCACGCAACCCTATTGATGTCAGCCAGGAGGAGAAAAATAGGCTCCCCCAATAAATCTAAACGTAAATCTTCTTGCCCTATCTCACCATCTGTATGAATTCACCTAAAGCACAAAATTAATAAGCAGAACAATATCCCCAGGCCTAAAGGGCTGAAATACTGCTTGCAGACCAAAATGGAGTTGGTTTATACTTATGGCAGTTTCAGGGAATTCACAGACATAGAAAAGGACAGGTGGAAACATAGCCTGGGCCGAGACAAAGTGAATGAGATTGACCCTAACATCATGAATATGCTTCACCCTTGTGTGTCAGTTCCCTCCTACAAATTCCCTCAGGGAGAGGTTTGTGGCTTCTCATGCTTTCTTAACTTTATTCCAGGACTCGTAGGGCAAACATTTCAGTGAATTTTCATGGGGAAGCAAGCGATTTTTGAAACCACAACTTTCTTCTGGACTCTGAGTAATGACTCATGCAATTTGATTTACATGATCAAAGGGCACATCAAGCACATTGTCCTAATACCTGAGTGGCATTTGGGGCCTTATCTGGTAACAAGCAACTCAATTCCAGTGAAGTCAATGAGCCATGCCGGCTTATACCAGCTGTGGAACTGACCCTTCTGCCTTAGTTTGGCCCTTTTGCCTTTTATACAGCCCTTTATAAAAGACAGCGCTGCTTTTTTCATGCAATTGGAAATCACAGTTGTCACATTTTTTTCCTAGTCTGTAAGCACCCTCAAGCATCCTCTGCTAATTTTCAGCCCAGTACTTATCAAAGCTGCTCTCACGGACACATATATAATTAAGAGACAGGAGCGAATTGCCAAGTGACAGCAGAAGTAGCATTACCTCCTTTTCCTTCCCTTAGCCATTACACACACGTTTTGTAGTGCAAGTTCCTCAGGGCAGAGCACATACTGTTTTGCCACCCACAGAGGTGATACTGACTATGAGATATCCAACCAGCTGGAATCAACTATACATACAACTGTAATACAACCAACGCTACTAATACAATTTTCCCATCCATCTTCTCTAATCCATTTATTATTTCATTCCCCTCCCCTTGAGCTCCCACCCTGATGTTTCATTTTCTACGCCTTCTTTGCATGCTTAGGGCCACTTACAAGACACTAAACCCAAACCGTTTTAATTACAAAAGACCATGGGGCCAGCAGAGGCCTTTATAACTATCTAGATGTACCTTGGTGGCTAACAGAGCAGATAAAAGCTTTACTATATTAATGGAAAAACATTTAAGCAAATAGATAAGTTAGTGCAAAATACTTATTAGGGGATTGAAATGTTATCTAACACTGGGTAATTTTCAGGCCATAAAGGAAATACAGCATCACCCAACAAAATGTATACCTTTTGCAAGTAGAGATCTGCTCAGTGGCATTCATTTTCTGAATTCACTGAACCACAACATAGAATAATTAGTGCTGAATATATACTTAAATAATTCACTCAGTTACTTTGTCAGTATTTAACACTATAATGAGATGAGCAAAAACATACATCTAACACCTTTGACCTTTGCTACTCATATTCTGAAGAAGTGGAAAAAACAACTTCAGAAGTCTTAAATTGTTTAGATTTAATCTTTTTCAATACATAAAATATGTCTGCAAACAGGTGTTTCTCTCATTTATGCATTATGGAAAAATCCTATGGAGTTATTTACATTAGTATCTACACTGATCAAATTAATATCAAAAGTACTCAAAACTACAATTTAAGCTTTATTAATATATATATATATACACACACACACATTATGCACACATGTGTAGACACACACATTTCCTTTTCTGAATCTCACAGGCCTTGGCTAAAGAACTGTTGCTAGGAAAAACAAATTAAACTGTTTTAAATTTATTAGCTGGCTATAGAGTTTAAATTTAGTTCACACAAAATAATTGTGCAAGTAAATGTAAGCCCCTTTCTGGGGAAAGGAAGGTCTTAGATCATTTAAGACCCAATTCTGCCCCCAAGGCGAATAGAAAAACTTCTATCAGCTCCAGACCTTAAATGACCTTCAGATCAGGTTTAGCAGATAAATGCTGGGAATACAATATTTTTGTGAAGCTGAACAGTCCCAGCAGAGCAAGCTTAGTCCCTTCTGGAATACCACCAATGACTTCGGTTTTCTAATTTTCCCTCTAATGTCACAGAGCAATTATACATACAAGGTAACTATTAGCAGTGAAACAGCCACAACTTTTTTGCACTATTTGAAAATACCATATTCTGCAGTTCTGGTTTTGGAGGTCAGGTAAGGATTGCCTAGAACAGGTTGAAGATGGCTATGTCCCTTTTAAAATATACTACTTCTAGTCACTGGTCAGCGGCACTTACCCTCATTCAGATTTACCACGGGTTTTGTATGTATGTTTAAGAACGTGAAGGAAGATAGTCAAAGAACAGAGAACTTGCTGCAGAGTACAGAAGTGAAGTGAAGGGAAGGGTTTTCTTTAACTTCAGTGGATGAAGCCTTCAGATAACAACACCTAGGTGCATTCTAGGCAATTAAAAACCATATGCATTCAATATAAACCTTCATTATCATTCAGGAAAGAAGAAAACAAAAAAGCCGGAGCAAGCATCAAAGCAAGCAAACAAACTGAACCTCCAACTTAATTGCTTAAATATTTGTGGGAAAACTGAAAGCACTTCAGAGCAGTGGCTACCTTTTTGTCCAGTGTCAATACAGCTTCTAGCACAGCCAGGTTCCAGTTTGAGACCAAGTCTTTCAAACACTACTGCATTGAGCAACAACAGCACAAATCCAGCTTGAGTTAAATTATTTCTAAATTTGAATTATTACTTATGTTTTTTAGCATTCACTCAATTCTGACAGCAACAGAATTCTTCTATAATGTCTTCCATGTGAGCAGAACATATCAAAGTGCTTTGCAACAAGAAATTACTGTTTAAAATGCAGAAAAAAATCAAAATAAATATTTAATTGTTACAATAGAAGGCAAAGGATCCCATCTCAGTCATGCCTGCTAGAGGGAAAACATTACTGTAAATGCATCAGAACTAAAAGCATGACAATAACTGATTTCATAAAATAACAGTTCTGCTGAATCACTGCAAATTCATCATATAACCTTATATAGCAAATTCCAGGCAACTTTTTTTAGATTCCTGCTTAGAAAATACTTCAATGCAATATTATTATTCAGGTAGCATTCGTAAAATTGCACACTTATTGCTAATACAAGCTATTAACATCACATCAGCTGACTCAGTCATACCTTCTCAATGGCTAACCACTCCTAATGAGAGAAAAAACAAAGGAGGAAAAAAAAACCCGTATGAAGCAAACACTTATCTTAGACAGTCTCAACAGAGAAGTAGGGTAGTGATCAAACAGAGCTCCTTATGTGCCAGACAGACACAAGGGACCAGCCTACAGGGTGAAGCAAGGCAGGGGAATCCACTGCTGTTCCTCCAGGACTTGTAAAGATAAACAGGAGTTGTCCATCCAGCAAATTTCACGAAGAATTCATTCATTTCTCTGTGTTGAAAATAAAAGAAAAAAATTGAGGAAGCTGAAAAGAGCTCTACTATAATATCCCCCACCCCCCCCTCCAGATAGCCAAATCTATTCACAACATCCACAATCTACTCATTTAGTAGTACTGAAGTTATTTAGCAACTCACAGAATTAAGTGTAAAAACTTAATTACCTGTATTTTTAAATCCTACTTCTAGTAAAACTAGAATAACTATGCTTCACTCTAGCATAAAGCACTTTACCAGGTACCATAAAGCAACCCTACCATGCACAGACAATGCCTTTGCTCCTCAGTATTAAGCAAAATACTCTGTTAATCCACCTCACTGCTTTTATAGTCTGGTGATTGGTTCAACAGCCAAACTCACTTTGGCTACGGGTTGTATGCCGATTGCCTGGGCACTGAAGGGATGGCAACAACTCCTGGCTGCCATTGCTCCCATCAGCAGGGGGCCTGTGGGAGACTGTAAGGACACCCGGAGTGTAGGGGACGCTGCAGTACCATAGGAGAGGGTGGGGTGGTCAGAGGTACAGTTGGCCAGGCATTCCCATTTCTACCAAGATACTGGGTGCAAAGTTAATTGTGGTTAATTGAGAAGTGAAAATGCTCATCTCTACATAAGAGTTTGCATGTCCCAAGCACAACAAGATTGTAGTAAGGGCAACCAGATTAGCATGACGGATAACTGTAGGTCCAACAGTGAAACCATCGTAATCTACAGACATTTTTGAGGCAATATGTTTTGTTAGACCAATTTAATACAGTAGGTGTAAGAGCAGCAGACTTTTGAGCATACAGACTCTTGTTTGATGGCAGAAAGGACATAAAAATCAGTAGCAGGGGGAAACGTGGCCTCTTGGCATTTCGGTTATGACGCAGAAGACTTTGGAGAAATACATTTCTTACTGCACAATACAAACCAGCTCTCCCCAGCTGGGTCATAACTGATTAAGGGATACCCAGAGCTTCTATTTCCACTTAGCAACTAGGAAATTAACTTTATTTTTGACTATTTATTGTGCACTACAAAGCTACCCAAAACAAAATCACTAAGTGTATTTTAGACGCTGTATAAAAATTAGTGCCCTGGGATGTGTGGGGGAAATCACAAGTACTTAAAGTTGGTAATTGAAATTATTAATAATAGTGAAAATAATATATCCATTCCCCAAGCAAGCCATCATAATGCTTAATAATTGATTGTAATTTCCTGTAATAAATACTAATGAATTCATTTACAAAGTAATGTAGCTTTATGCTTATTCACTTTCCTAAGAAATATTTGTGTTTGTGTTACGTCAACAATTTAATACACTAAAGTAATTTATAAATATTTATTATTAGTTTGAACACTTCTTAATAAAAAGCAGTCATTTCACATAAATACCAAAGCAATCTTCAGAGCACAACTGTGTCCCCAGCAAGCACTCAGGCTGGCTTGTGAGTCCTTTTACCATCTGTGAGCCCGCACGTTGACAGTGCTCCAGCCAGATGAATGTCCCAAAGAGCAGATGAGCAGGCCTGCAGGGACCTTGCCTTCACCTGGGATTTATCAGCATCCAGTCTGCCTATCTCCAGAGCCCAACATTTCCACCGGGAAGAGATTCAGTCACTCCTCAGAGACAAAAGCATCCCTCCAGCCCAAAGACACTGAGTTAAGCAGCTCTGAATTCTCTCTCCCACCTCTAGACAGTTTCCTACCTTTCTTGAAGTCTGTCCATATACCGCTTCTACTGCATTATCTTCTAAGACAGCATTCCTCTTCCTCCATTAACTCTGCTAGGACTGCAAATATTTCTGACAGCTTTTTCTACTCAGCTGTTTGATTCATCTGTGAAGGTTACTGGGCCCTACATTAACCTCTTTTGTGCCACGTGGGATGTATCTCTCCCGCTGCACTTGCATTCCTGATGTGGAGCGTCTCTCGGCAAAAGTGGCAGCAATAACCAGGGCAGTGCCCTCTGCGCAGCTCCGGGAATGTGACTGCGGGTGGTTCCTGCAGGGCGAGGGGACACAAACCTCCTGCCCACTGTGGGCTCAAAGCTAATGGTGAGACCCGCTCTTAACTGCTTCACTGCACATGCTGTGAGGAGGACGTTGCCCCGTATAAGAAACATGAACCTGCAACCCCTGACCGTAGGATCGGTGTGCTAATGTGATCAGCACCATCCTGCCTAGTGCCTGGGATTGAATCAGGACTGAAGCAGGTGTTGTCCCTGTATGCATAAAAGATCACATCTTCTACAGCACTAGTAGGAGCGGTGGTGAGGCATGTGGTAAATAAGCCACATCAAAAATCTCTCCTTATAAACCTGTCGCACCTGGGTCCCCACTCCTGTCTCCGAGGGTCCCCTCAGAAGGCCCAAACTGCACCTGTGCTGCACAGTGGTCTGCACACCCTTGGATGTGCCAGTCACGACCAGCTGACAATGCCTTTCCAGTACTGTTTTGTCCGATTCATCTCCCAGCTGTTCATCCTCCTGATTTATGCTATCAGCACCAAAGCCTCATAGCAAACAGAACAGAAGGAGGGGGATTCACACTGTCCTTCTGAGGTTTATGAGTGCTGGCATGCCTTCTTTATTCCTCTGCACTTGAAATCCTGGGCACATCCAGTGCCTGCCTGCTTTCTCAGGCACCTCCATAGTGTTTGATTGTAGCTAGTTGTCCTCTCATTTAAAGGGAATTATGGATCTGACGCAAAAGATCCAGCAAACACAGTCTAGGTTGTCGTGGGTCAAGGAGCAGACCTTACTTCAGCCCAAAGTACAAAAGTGAAATGAGAACTTACAAGGGCGCCATTAACTGACCTGTTTTTGATCCCCAGCAAAAGACAAAGAAGTCCTGGGATGGGAGTAGCTAGACCTCTTCATCTCAAGAGCAGTGTGACAAGAGCTGGATATTATCCTAGTGCTTCCCCTACTGTTTTAAAAAGGCAGGTCTTGACACACCCCCAAGACAGCACAAAGAGCTGCAAAATTTGCCACCCCAGGGTGCCTCTGGGGGTACTGCCGCTGTTACTAAAGGGAGGAAGCTGACCCCAAGGAGCTCAGATCTGGGGCAAATTTTTATAAATGTAAGGCTGCCATTCTGCTCGCACCTTTGCTGTAAATGTGAATCTCTACAGTACAAGATTAAGAGCTGGACTCTGTGGCTGACTCATCTAGCAGACACAGAGCTCCTGTGGGCTGTGCCGAGAGAGAGAAACACAAGGAGTAAAGGGGATTAGATTGTATTGTAGGTCGAGAGCCAGTTTTGGTGGAGTGTTAATCTCAAAGAGTATCATTGCCAAAGTCACTTCTTAATGTAGCAGTTCAAGAGACAGCCTCTCTCTTAGGACCCGAGGCTAACCTATTTGATGTCACACTACAAGTAGAGCAGGTGCTGGGTTTGCAATGTATATTTGATGTCTAGTGTTGAAAAGTGAATTGATTGAAATGCTGTCAGGCTGCATTTTGAATGATTGCACTACTAATGTCACCTACAGGCATCTTGATGGACATTCTGCCATACACAGAATACAGTAGGCTGGAAATCATCATTTGCAAATCATCACCTTTGAAAGTACAACTACCAATTCAGCTGAAAAAAAAAAAAAAAGAATTGGAAACACGTTGAAGAAACATTAACCTGAGGAAGTGAGCAAATCAGAAACACCAAATATTTAGGCTCATGGATTTCTCATTATGGGAATTTTCAGCCTACTGTATTTCTTCTGGGGTGTTGCATTTCAAAACCCCTATTTTGTTTGATAATATACTTCTACCACAGGAAATCTAATCAGGTTGTCTTCTAAGTTTTTACTGATATTCATCAGTATGGCACTTCAGGGTTTTGTTCATTTATGAAAGTAGTTCTACAAAATCCGTGACTATGTATGAATGTGACAAAATTAGTAGCAGAATACTGGCATATCTTTGAAAGGATACAGGGATTTAGCTAAATGATTGTCATTGAGATTAACGAGAACCGAGTCTTTAAATTCTATAGTTGATCATATAAATCACAGTTCTGACCTGTATTTTCTTGCCCCTGACACCAACCTGGGTTAGAGCTTATTAACATTCATGTCACAGGATAGAGGTAAGCAAGATTTCCTTATTTCCAGTGACTACTATTCTCCATAGTAGAAATCTGCTATTAATTTTACATCAATCTGGAGATTAATTTTAGCAATGTGGTAAAACCATTGTCTAATAAGTGCTCTCGGAACCAACACCCCAGAAAGAGGAAGAGGCAGGACGAAGGAAACATCACTATTTCACCACAGTCACCTGCTGTTGTCAGCTTATGTTAGCTACTCACCAATAACACTGAAGCCTTTCCTCAAGTATTCTTCTGTCAAATTTTCTGAGAAATTTGGTATGAACTTACTTTGAGTATATGCTTCTAAAAAACAACAACAGAAACTAGGATACAGGCTAGATGTTCAACTGTTTCATTTAGAAATAGTTTTTTTCAGATATCAGTGTATTTTTTTATATATATATCCCCAAAGAAATTATGCTCTCTTTGAGGATTACAGAACACAGCATCTCATCTAGAAGAGCATTTCAAATTCTACAAAAATTTGGCACTGCTTTAGGGAAACTCTACCCCTTCCACTGACAAATGGGGACAGGGAGGCCATTTTGAATCTGCACAAAGTCACACAGCAGGTTAGAGAGTTCTGTGCCTAAATAAAACAAAAAGATTACGTGTTGAAGCAGGAACTGCCTATACAGGTGCAAAACCAAGTAGAACCAGTAATGGACTTGTCCCCAGCCTCTTGAAAACCCACGCTCATGGGCCTGAAAAGAAGTTTTCAGCTTTGGTGCAAGAGCCCTGAGCAGAGTTGTGCCCATGTGTAGCAGTGAGATGTTCAAGCAGACCCTGTTTTTTCTTGAGCAGGGAACATGGGACGGGGCCACAGAGGGGCCAGACCTCGACTGAAGGAAGGCAGGCTGGGAGCTCTCCTGCTGCATTGCATAATTACTTATCTTGAATCCTAAAAAAGGCCACTCATCAGGGAGCAGCAAGAGCAGGGAGAGAACAAGCTGGGAAATGAGGGGAACCTGAGTACAGCCCCAAATTGTCTGAATGGGACTGGACTGGTGGTTGTGATGGGGTCCATCGACAGTCCCAGACAAGGTGAGATAAATAGTCAAGTGCAGGATCCTCCCAGGGAGTCCAGCCAGGAGAGGAGGCTGGAAATGGGTCTGTGACACAGGTCTAAGATCCACTCAGGACACAGGGCAGGAGACAAAGCTACCTTGCAGGGTAGGTCTGGAGTCCACCCCAGAAAACCAGACAGCAAGCCAGAGCAGCAGATGGATGGCACAGGAACACCTGTAACTTGGCTTAGGGGACAGCTGGGTGCCCAAGGCTGAGCTGAACTGGGGCTGCTGGACATGCAGCCAGGGGTTGTGGATGGGGGTTCCAGGTGAGCCTCGCCAGAGCCATTGAGGCCAGTCAGGACGCTGACACAACCCAACCTATACTTTGGAAGGAGATGGGAGTCTAAAGCCCTGTTTAACCAAGAAATGCTGCTTACCAAAGACCTAGGTTTTACCTTTCACTAAAAATATACACCCGCTCTCATGCTGAAAGGCTGGCTCCTGGCCACCAACAGATCAGGTGTTTCTTCAGCACCTGATATCACCTCCTGCATAGGCATGTGTTGGGTCAAAAAAGTTCTGCCCAAAGGGTGATGGGTAGGTCTTTCCTCTTACTTGTTTGCTGGGTAAAATGCAAAAAACAGTTTAATGAAGAAAAGTTTAAATATATAAATACTTATAGAAGAAATAGACAAAAAAAGCACCCAGGTTTACTTTTTTTTTTGTTCCTCTCCCTAAATTAATCCTTAAACTATTAGCTCCCATTAAAAATTGGGTAAAAGTCTTTCATGAGTAAATGGTAGGCTCATTAGCTTGTGTGTCAGTTTATCAGTTTAAACGTAAACAAAATTAATGGCTTCTAAAGGAATCTTTCAATATTTAGAAATCAGCTGGCTGCCTGATTACCGAGAATTTGTATGCACATTCTCTTCTTTCACTGATCTGCTCTTTCAACATCAGGAATGGTAACACTCTGGGAACTGTTTACCCAAGATCAGCGTGGTTCAAGTGTTACTTAGGATCTCAGTTAGGATTTCTTGGTTTTTAAATGCTTAGTCCTTGGGGGGAAGTGAAAATGACAGCAGGAAGAACCTGGAGGTACTAAAGCACTGTTGAAGCTGGCACTTGATGACAGGAGGGGAATGAACACACCAGGCACTACATTTTATGATACAGTAAACAGGAAAGTTTGTATTAGATTGTATCAACTTTTGCTGTGCCTTGAGCACATCTGAAAGGAAAGAAACAAACTGATGAAAGTTACAGGGTACAAAAGCGAGAAGAGTGCATGGAGGATGGGAAGTTGGGAATATGTGTAAAATGGAAATAAACATTTCTGGGGGGAAAAAAAAAAAAAAAAGACTTGTCACCCCTCTAATGAGAACTATTTTAAGTGATGGTTTTGCAGTTCGGATGAGAAAGAGCATGTTCCTCTCTCCCTCGCCCCCAGTCCCACCAGAGGGAGCCACTTTGCCCAGGGGGGAACGGCTTTGGCATCCGATGATCTGAGCCTCGGGGTCAGAAGGATGAATGGAGTCATTTTCTCAGAAGTAAGGCAGGCAACCAAGAAGGGTAGGGTGCATGGAGGCAGCGTGCAAAAGCCATCTTTGGATGGCCTAGGATTTTAGAAGGGCATCCACCACGCGAGTAAGTGATCCTCTCATAAGAAATGCGAGGAGCCATAGATTCTTGTTCTCAGAAAGTTAACATCAGGTTGATTCAGAGCCATGAGGCCTGTGTGGCCATACTGATTTGAAACACGAGTACGAGCACCCCAGCTCTGAGCACTCATGCAGAGTTTGGACATGTGGAAACTGGCAAACGTCTTGCTGACCCTGCTTTAGGTAACCTTCTTCCAAACCTGTATAATGTTCCATGCAGTCGAGGTCCTGCCCTCCTGGGCAGTGTTACTGAGCGCTGACTGTGGACCTTTATTTCCTGCTCCCATCAGTTGCCATCAGTCAACGTTACAGCAGGGTGGTAACCCACTGCAGATCAGAAAGACTGTAATACACTCTCCCAGGAAGACAAGTGCTTTCTGAGGCTTGCATACAGCTATAGCATAGCCATCCATCCCTGTGTTTGGAAACAAGGTGGTTTAGTAAGGAGTCAACAACAAAAGACAGTTTGCTCTCCCTTGCAGGTGTGTTATCCTCTTCCTCAGTGGGGCAAAGTCCTCTCCCCAAGCTGCAGTCATTCTCGGGAAATGCTACGGGGGGAAGAGCAATGCCTGCCTTTCCTGTGTTACTTTCACAACAAAATTGTAAAGCTGTGACACTCTGAGCAGGCCACGAATTCCACAGGCCAAACTGTAAACACCAGAGGAATTTGAGGTCCTTGACATTTCACGGAAAGCAAAACCATGAGACTGAGGAAAACAAGCTAAAGGCTAAGTTAAGATACGTCTACCAGCTCCTAAGAAAGATCAGTTCAAATAAGGAACCACAGTCGCAATTTCCTAGTTGATTGTCGCTTTCTTCCAGTGAAGAAATAGTCTGCTACTGGCCCTTGTCAGGAACAAATTACTTTCCCTTCACTGCCAACTCAGCTCCACACACCCTGCGCAGATGAGAAGCAACACTGCAAAAAGCCAGTTTTCCCCAGAGGATATGAACTACACAGACTGGTAATCTGCACAGATCATTTTAAGGGGTAACTTACTCCTCTATGCTGCTTTTAGTAAAAGCAGAGTAAGGGGGAATTTTGTCCTAAATGAATTGAAAAAAAATTGCCGTGCAACTTTTTGCATAGGAATTCTCAACAACAAAAATTTTTAATCCCGTGAGAGCAATCTTTAAGGAGGGCTAAGACAGAATCTAAATCCAACCATAACAGAAATATGGTGAAAGCATCTTGTATTCTTGAACAGATCTGATCAGTACAAATACAAAAAAATATTTTTTGTAATTAAAATTAATTACAAAGAAAAACATTTTGAGGCATACTAATTTAAGCCTTCCAATTTGTTTGCTTTTAGTGTGGGCAAGATACAATGAGCAAAACACAGGCATTCTGCTCAGGACTTCCTCACCTTATCCTTTACAAAAAAATGTTATGTGTATGAGAAAAAGGAAAAGTTGTCAACAAAGAGAGTCCAAAGTGCAGGGCACTCAGACTGGAGGGCCATTCGGAGGTTATTCTATGGTGCAATCCAAAAGTCCTTATTCAGCAGCTAACATCAATGGTAGCTTTGCTAAGGAAGGCATATCCTTTGGAGTTCGTGATTTTAACCTTAAGAAATAGGTTTAAAAAACTGAGAATAAAAATCACTAAAGCAATGATGTAAGCTTTAAATTCATTCCATTATCAAAAAGATTTTCCTCTTCAAATGTAAATATCCTCGTTACTTGATTAGGAGGTGTGCTTTGGTGCCTTGCTTTTCTTTACCAGGATTTGTTCAGCCTAAATGAACATTTATGTCATACTTTAGTAAGTGCAGATTTGGACAACTCTTGCCTGCTTACTCAAGTTTCTGGACTTGTTCTCTCCTAGGCAGAGAGTAACTCGATCCATGCATCCTGTTGATTCTTTCAATGTCTAAAATTAGCACTGTGCACGCACGCTTCCTCTACCTGGTGGCGTGGCTCCTCGACAGAACCGGGGGCAAGCACTCACACACACGCAGGGTGCAACAAAGGCCCAACTGTTGCTTGTTTGACAGGAGAAACCAGAAATTTTTGCCTTTTACTTTATGTACAAGGAAGAGATCCCACCACACTCTCAACACACACGAAAAGTATCATTTTGTTCGGCTAAATGCTGAAAGTGATAACATGGTTTCCGAGCACAAGTGGTGGCATCCATCCTAACATATGATTACCAGTACCCGTGGCTCTGACAAGTCCAGGCGTGGTAGAAATTACATGGCGGTCACAAGACTGCACAGTTGGAAAGGTTAAAGAGAATCCCCCAGCCTCTCTCCGTTCTCGCGAGGATCTCTTGGGACACCCCTGCTAGAAAAACGTTTGTCAGAAAGCGGAAGGCAACCCAATGGGAAACATCAGTGAACCTGTGTTTACTTTATTTAGAAATGACACCCCATCCCCGTCCCCTGGGGCAAAACTTCTTTTCTAGACATGACCTCAGAGATGTGCTACACGCACCCTGCACAATTTATCACCGTGCTGCCTATAATTAGGTTTGTTAACATACAGCCTAGTGCAGTCTTGTTGACTGGGAACTTAATCAAGTTACTATTGAGTTCCTGTATGCATTGCTTCGGGTGACTGTTTTACTTGTAGAATTATAGCTGCGACCAATGTGAGGAAATTAGCTCTGGACACAAGTTTTTTACTTTTTTCCCCCTACATGTGAAAATATTTAGCAAACAGTGACAATGATGGAAAACAGTAGGAAACAAAATGTTCTACATTAGTATAAAACATGAAAAATGCAGCAAGGACCCTCAGTGGTACAACATGTGTTATGCTGGCTGGCAGTCCATTAGGCTTGATAGACATTTCACTTACCTAAGTCAAATATAACAGTCTAGTATTCATTAATATAAGAAGGGGGTTGTGGAATCAAGCCTACCATCTGGTTAGAACGACAGAATAATCTACAACTCATGATTAGGTCTAAGGAGTGGAATTTCACTTTAATCTTTTTCATTGCTCGAAGTTTCCATCTGCGCAGTACGGCACATCATTTTTCTTCAAGACAAATGTGCTGTTTTTCATGTTCCAAAATTAGATCAGAAGAAAACGATTAATCATGTCATGGCCTGGGAAAGGAAACAAAGCCCTGATATTTCTCTCTCTCTTCCCCCCCCTCCCCCTCCCTAGCTCTGGCTGTTTGCAAGGTCTTTCTTTCCCTGCCTCAATTTTCATCACAAGTTTCAGAGATTCACATTGTGGTGGGCTAGAAACATTCAGGAAACGGGAATCCGACAGAAAGACACGGCTTTGATTTGCATAGCCGTTTTTATTTTCCCCTCGCATCTCCCCCACCCCCAGTTTGCTACTTCATCTTTTCCTCCTCTCGCTCTCCACCCCTACCATGTGCCCCCTGGCACAGGACGACAGATGGTGACCTGTTTGCATGTGACACCGTAACTGAATCTAAACTCAAGGAAACAAGTCACCGGGCTGCAAATTAGTGAGACCACACAACTGTCAGGTGGCAGTCCCCTTTGACAGTTGTAGGCCATTATAGGAACATTGATGTTTTCGCAGTGTGACAAAAAGGAATCCTTTTTGCAGCAGACCTGTCTGTCAGCTGGCTCTCAAGTCATAACAAATCCCTGGCACTCAGCTGAGGCTGAACATTCGCAGCGTCAGGAGGATGATAAATGACCTGCAGGGCTTTGAAGTGCCTTGGCAGTTCAGATGGGTCCGCAGTGCTGAC
>NW_009190935.1:0-39070 GCF_000690835.1 Fulmarus glacialis | reverse complement strand
AAGCATCCCAAAGCCTGAGTGAAATGAGGGAATTTTGAGTGGCACCAAACAAAAGGAGCAGTGATTTAATCTCCACAGATGGGGAGGGGGGAGCAGTGTCAGGAAAAGCAGGAGGATGAGATTAGCTAGGCAATAAAATGAAAATGAGCAAGAGGTGGAGCAAACTGTGCTGAGATAAGAGGAGGTGGATTACAGGGCTGGCAGATAGAGGGGGAGCAGGCAGCCAAACAGTGAACATAAAAGCAGGTAATAAATCTGGAAAAATCGTAATCAACAATTTAAAATACCAGTTTCAACCCATTTTCTCCAAGGAGGTACAAGGTTATGGCAGATGGATGTACAGTGAACACCCTGTACTATCCCCTCAGGGTGCAGTGACGCTGCCCCGTGCTGCTGCGGTGGCCTTCAGCCCAGGCCACTGCAAACGGCCAGCAAGGTGTGTTTGCTCGGACCCTAAACTCTTGCAAGGCAGCCAGAATCCTTTCTGGCACATGGATAAAGCAGTCCTTTACCACCACAAGGTGAAAGAAATTGCTTCTTTCTGGAGAGCCTGACCGACCGTTTGACTCAGCCTAATTCAGGAAAGCCAGACATGGTCTCTTTTGCTGCTGAAAGGAGCGTTTCCTCAAGCCTTGCAGGAGCACATTAGACTGGGTATCTCAGTTCCGGATGATAAGGCAGCTTTTATCAAGGAACTTTCATTAATGCAGTTCAACTGGCGATACATGATTGATAATAAGCAGACATTTGACCGCTATTTAAGGGTCATTAAGCCCTTGACCACTGAGTTTTTGGAGGATAATCTCTAGAGTATCTTTGGCTGTGTCATTTTAGAAAAGCCATGCTGCAGCTTTCCAGCTCTGTGCATCCCCCACACGAATCCCCCAGTCTTCCATTACCCCAGGCGTCTATCTCGGTTCTCCCTATCTCAGGAGGTTACATGAAATCATTTATTTATCATTGTATTTTGAGTCTGGGAGAGAAACTATATTATC
This sequence comes from Fulmarus glacialis, assembly GCF_000690835.1. Classification (NCBI taxonomy): domain Eukaryota; kingdom Metazoa; phylum Chordata; class Aves; order Procellariiformes; family Procellariidae; genus Fulmarus; species Fulmarus glacialis. Next base: position 38,075 of record NW_009190935.1, on the reverse strand, counting down.
TGGGTACTGCAAAAAAAGAAAAAGAAAAACGGAAATTAATGGACGAAGATAAGCAATTACCTTGTGAGCCTGAGACCTCTTTTGCTCTGCACCAGTGAAGTGCCCAGCCCAACAGGTTTTGTGTCGCGGCACTATTGCAAGGCACAGGAACAGCAGTGACAGCCCATACATCGTTACAAACATCTGTGTGGAATAATAAATACATGTTTTGAGCTGACAATTTCCCACCCAAGGCAAGGTCAGATTAACCCTGCTGCTGCTGAGCTGGGTTAAATGATCCCTGCTTTCAGCCTGCCCCTTCCATATTCCCAAAATGGATACCTCTTCCCCCTCTGCCCCTTTAGCTTATTTGATGTCTCTCTAACCTCCAGCGTGACCAGGAGAGGAGGCAGCATCAGTCAGAGTGCAATCTGGGGAGGATAATGAGGTCAAGGGAAAGGCAGGGAGAGCCTCGGTCACATCTTTGTCAGAGAGCATTCTTGAAAATCCACATGACTCCTAGCTATTGGCATGTTATTAGGAATAAGAAACATTTCTACCATGCTGAAATGACTGCATTTAAGAGCTTTTTTTTTTTCCTTAGGAAAGCACTGTAGTCCGTCAGTTCTTGGACAGACTGTGGGAGTTAAGTGCGTGAAATTCAATACTCTGTTATGTACCAGAGGTCAGACTAAGGGTCCCTTCAGATCTAAAACATAAATTTAGCAAACTGTTACCAAAAAAGCCCCTCTAAAACCCCCTAACGTCTTCCATTCAGCTCCTAGAAAACTCTTAAAGAACAAGACCTGCTGGCAGAAAGTTAGCAAAGTGGCCCAAACCGTCAGGACTCTACATCTGACTTCAGTTTTTACAGCACTCGCTCTCCCTGCCCAGCCACGGCCAGTCAGGGAGGCTCAGTAAACAGCATTGTCCTGACGAAGCCCAGGGCTGCAGCCGGAGAGCCCGGGGCTCCCAGCTCCGCAGGCACTTGCTCCTCATTTGATCCCAGAAGCTGCTGTATTTCACATGCTGTTCCTCCCTTGCCCAAGCTGTGATCCGAGATAGCTCATCCTGCTGGAAACTATAACTAAAAACATTGTCTAAAAACAAATCCTCTTTCTGTATGCCCGGAGGGGAGGAGCAGTCCTCAACGAACATAGAAAAACGGAGCTTGAATAAATAGCTGAGCTGAAAGCGACCCAAGAGGGCAGCCCAGAACAGCAGCTTTGGAGGAGCTGTTTTACACGAGGAGGCAGGAGGACCTCAGCCCACAGCACAAGTCAGAGAAAGGGCCCGGCATTGACTTCCCGAGCTGGGATATGCCCAAATCCAGCCCACGAGGCTGCATATGCTGTAGCTGAAATCGGTTGTGTCAGGTTCAGGCAAATGGTTGTGTCTTGGCACCAGGTGTTAGGAGGAGCCAATTTCCACCACAGGATTAGCAGCAGGATATATAGCACATACTCGCTGCAAAACTGTGATAATATCAAAGCTCCATCTGCACCCAGGCTGGAACTCGGAGCTATTAATGACTACTGTGGGAGAGCTAGCATTTTTTTCTTATTACCAGCTAAATAAGCTTTCCTACACCTTGAAAACCAACCATTCTGTTTTCTTTAAAGATATGTGTATATATATACACAATTTTTTCTTTTTTTTAATATAGATAATATGTATACATATAGGGAGAGGGAGAGCTGCACAGATTTAAAAAAAACAGAATATTTAAAATGTTGTGTTTACTCTTTTCTTTAGAGGAGCTCAACTGTTCTCTGCTCAGATGCAAATAAAGCACATACTTCCACTCTAGGTATTTTTGGTCAGAAGGAAAAGATAAATAGATAGTCTATTTCAAACGTCACACTTTCAGCCAGATTTATCTAACTTTGGTCAAGAATTTAAAACTTTGCATTGGACACTAGCACATTTCAAGCTTGAACTGTAATTCTCTTCTCCTGAAAAGAACTGGCTGCTAACCGAGCCTATCTGTGACATGGGAACCAACGAGCTAAAGCTGAAACCAAGGCTGTCAAACTCATTTCACTTATTAGTTATGAAATGGGAAAAAACAGTAAGCTTCAGTATCACATGGAAACATGAGCGCAGTGGTGACACAGCCTTTCATACACAGCGTCAGCACTAAAAACAGTGCATAGATTATTTGGAAAGTAACAAACACCGATCTCGTGATTCTATTCTGGGCTGGTCCTATGACAAAAAAGGAAAAAAAAAAAACAAAACCATCATCAAAACAAAACCAGAAGCTGAAAGCCCAAAGCAATTCACAGTTGTGCCCGTAACAAGCGGTGAGGGCAGCGCGGCAGCTCTGCTGTTTCAGCGGAGCTCGCCCGGCCGTCGGCAGGGACCCCCGCTCCCCCGGTGCGAGCCACGTGAGCCTTCTGATCCAGGGACAGGATGATTTACAGATGACAACTGCTGAAGTTACTACCCCCAGCTGTCTGCTGCACAGAGAGCTTGGCTGCTCCCAGCCCCCAAACACAACAGCTTAGAGCTGGCTTTTTTCTTCTTTTTTTTTTCTTGGACAGTCTGTCCAAGACCAACAGCCAGTGCCAGGTTATCCTGCTGGTTTGCCCCCCCAGTTCAGAGATGGCTTTGCAAAGAGGTGAGTTGTCTGTGCAGCATGCAGCAGCAGGCCGTGTCCCACCAGCCATCTCAGGAGAGGACATCCCAGCCCCGGGACACACATGTCTCCATTTAGCCTCCCACCTCCGAGGTCAGGGCAGATGTTTGGAATGGCTCTTTCTAATCTTCAGCACGTCAAACCTTATTAGTTGATTTTATTAAGTCTCTCTCCAAACATCTCTAAAGTAACGCTCGGTGTTGCTTTATCCCAAAATAGCCACTCAGTATGAACTTTTGGCAGCCAGCACAGAGGCTGGATGAGACCTTGGAGAGCTGGGTTAAGAAGGAAAGTCACACCCCAACCTGCTCGTCCTTTCGATTTGCACAGCTCCTTCCCAGCCCCATACAGCCCCAAAACCTCCTTTACCTTAGGAACTCTGCAAGCATCCCTCTGGCTACCTCGAGCTCAAAACTGGGCCTAGGACAAAATTCTGGTAACGAACAGCTTCAACCACTGGGGAAGATCTGCATTTGGACCCAGACTGTACCACCGCGGGTACCTTCCACCAGCATACAGCCCTCATGACTCTTCCAGTTACAATAGGCCTTTTTTCTACTGTCAGAGAGATGAGATATCTGTCAGACAAAGGTACAGAGTCCCTGCAACTGTTAATTATTAAAAGCATTTATCAGTAAATCTGGGACTGAAACTATAGCAATGGGTGGGTGACAAATCTTTTGTGAGCCATAAAATTTCCGTGAGAGAACTTTTCAGGGGAAAGAGCTGGAGGAAATCATAGTATATTTTAAGTGTAATATAAATTCTTATCAGTGACTGTTTTGACACAGTTTTACCCTCTGGCTACAGAGGTTTACAATTTAAAAGACATCTGGTAACTGATGATTTTGCAAGGTAGACAATTTAAAAGACATCTGGTAACTGATGATTTTGCAAAGCTAGAAGTCCATTGCATACATTCAAATGAGCTTAAAAAAAGCACAGGCACATCTGGTTTCATGAATCAGAGCTCAGAAAAAAAACCATTCTTTGTTGCAGTGTTGCTGCTGGTACCAGTTTTGCCAACAGTGAAGTTGAGGGTGAGTAAAAAGCAGAGCAGACCTCACCTCTGAGGCTGGAGGGACGGGATGTGCAGACACCCTCCTGGGCTGAGCAGTCTGGAGCTGGACTGCAGGGAAACTTTTGCCTCGTCTTGACCCAAGTCCGAGGTCCGTGATGCCTCCTGCCTTCCTACGGGAGACCCTGTACTTTTTAGCACCATGCCCATGTTTTTGCGGTGCAGCCACTGTGCAGTGGCCACCGGCTTGGCAAACCTGGGGGCACGGTATTGCTCCCTGCTGAGAAGACCACAATCAACAGAAAGAGGCCCAGAAATCACAAAATACCTGTTGCCTGCACCATGTTAGTGCTTCTGCAGAACTGAGCAGAGAGCAGCCATGTTGCTTTCGGTTATTGTTTACTTTCAGTTAGATAAGAGTAATGCGTGATAACACAAATGAGCTGCTGTTCATCCACCAGCACAGCTCCAAGCTGCTGTAGCCTCCCTTCAGGTCTGGCGGTCCTTCCCCCACTTCCCATCGGATCTAACAAGCAATGGTGGTCCTGCAGTGGTGGTCCTGGTGATACAGCAGGTCTGTGGCTTGGTCCTCAACCCATCCTTCCTCTTAATGCCAGGCCAGCAGCCTGGGCCACCTTTCCTCATCCCAAGTATCACCTTTCTTCGTCCGCCCACAGAATTGTTTACATCTTTTCCATACAAGAAAAAGGGTCAGATTCAGCCCTGAGTCAAAAGATCCTCGTTTGGCCCTGGACGTGTTGAGAACGTGGGTCACACACAAGAGCTGGAGCACAGAAAATCCTGGCTGTGTAAGTAACAGGGAATTCTGCCAAAAAGGCCAGGGATTTTTTTCTGTAATTGGCCCTTGGAGAATGCTTTCTTTGACCAAAAAAAAAGTATATATATAAAAAATGCATCCCTTGCAAGCTTACGAAAGCATGGCCATGTGCCATGGAGGCTAATGGGCTTTCTAGCTCCCCAGTAACGTCCCCCATCACAATTCAAATGGCAGGAACATACTCTAAGAAGTCCTCCCTCCATCTTCTCTCTCTCTCTTTTTTTTTTTTTTTTTTTTTTTTTTTGGTTTGGTTTGTTTTAAATAAAGCCATTAGATCCTCGGAAAAGCAGCCAGTAAAAACTGTGGAAAGGGTTTTCCAAAGAGCTGCTGGAGGTGCTGAGCAGACTCACATAGAACCAGAAGGTAAATTTTCCACAGAGCCCATGTTCTCCCCTGCACAGAAGAAAACACTGGAGGGAAAAACTCTGCCTCCGATAGTGTGGGGAAGAAGGCCTCTTCCAGTCTCAGCTGAGCAAGGTGCGCGTTTCCTCTTCCCTCCCATCCCTCCCAAAGAGGATAAACTGTCCTCTTTTTTCAGGCAGATTCAGCTTCCCTCAAACTTCTCTTAATGACCAGAAGTTTTGCACATCTCCCTTTAACCACCATGCCCATGCTGAGGGAGATGCCACCAGAGATCTGCATTTCAGAGAGCTGTGATGCTACAAGCACGCTTAATCACAAATGCAACCTCGGTCTTTTCTTCTTCACAGGGACAAATCTTTCAGCTAGAAAATCACATTTTCCTCTAACAGTCCATTCCACCACCTGACTGAAAACCTCACCGAATTAAAGAAACTATGACTTGACTCCTGACCAGGCCTTGCCAGGAGAATTACCTGAAGTCCTATTCACCAGGGTCCAGTTTTCTTCTATTGACTTTGGTGGGAATTCCCTCCAGCCACTGACTCCAGCAAGGAGAGGATCAGCCCTCAGTTTCTGAGCTGTCACTGTTTTCCAGGGTTTCTGGAGTTTTTCCTGCAGCCAGGCTGGCTCTATTCCAACGGCTGGAAATGAGCTTCCTGAGCCATCCCTCTCTTATCACTCACTGCCTTAAACAAGTTCGACCTTTTGATTGATTTGAACTTTGGCCAGCATTAAAACACTTGTTCTAGCAGATGAGGTCAGTCACTCAGCTTTCTGCTTTGTGTAATGGGGCAGTTAAATGCTACAGTGTTTTAAATCATGGCATATTCCCAACCGTGAGGCCAGGGAAGAAACAAAACTCACCAGAGATTGTCCCCTGACGTTGGGCCAGGATTGAGTGTTGCACAGTTTCAGCTTTCAATTCCTGCCTCATGGTTACTTCTGGTTGTGCACATTTCAAAGAAAAAGAAACCTTTCAAATCATGTAGAAAAAGTTCTTATCCCTTGATCTTCCTCTCCTCTCCGTCATCCCCTCATGACTTCCTGAAGCCATCCCTGGACTGTGGAAGATGCCTCCTGCAAAGGATGGTTGGGTCACTGCTGACCTTGAGCATACGTTTAACAACGACAAACAAAACCTTAGGACTAAGAGAACATTTCCATGGCATTTAAAATAGACTTGGGAGGAAAGAGATTTTGTCTAAACAAATAAACATAGTCCTCAAGCTATCATAGGCCAGAATTTGTAACATCATGCTATATGTCAGACTCGGAAAGAAAAACCCCAACTGGAAATGGATTACAAAGAGCAAGCTGAAAGAAACGCAAAAACCAACCATGCAGGGAAAACCACACTGGAGCAAACCCAAATCTCTTCATCATTGTAAAGGTATTTTATGTTAACGTGAAGAGCAATTTATTATTTTATTAATGCAGGATTTTTTCTCTGCCACCTCTGCAGGATTCAATACAGACAAATAAAAGTGCTGTCAGTGTCTTCATTGCTCTTAATTTTATCTAAAATGGTTGGGAACTAACGGGCACTTCTTTGAGTCATGTGACAAACAGGAGTAACGATGGACCATTTTTTTTCTTGCTTGCAGAAGAATGCTCGTGAGTTTAAAAGATCTGATAATGTTTGCTTCTTTACAGTTATAGTTGGAAAAATTACAAAAGGAAATCTTAGAACGGAAATTTATATATAAACCTAAGCACTGAGAAACAGTTTTTCTTCAGGGGTTTCCACACCACGAAGCTATGCACTCACAAGCCTCCTCCTTGTTGGTCATCACGTCACTGCTGTAAGAGGTCATGGTTATGAATGTGAAGTGATATCTCAGATTGTTAGGACATAACCAAAGGGAAAGCACCTGGATATGATCACTTCTAAGGATGGTGTGACGAACCATCTAGGTAGGTGGGTTGATGCATCCTCTGTCAGGTAAAACTTCTTTCCTGGTCTGTAGATTGATTCTTATGTCCAATGAATTCCAATTAAAGTGCATGGAAATCCGGAATAAACTCATCACAGCAGTCTACTTCTGAAGTACAGTCTTGTGGCTAATTTCCTATGGGAGCATTTTGCTGCCATGGCTGTTTGGACTTCCCATAGCATTTGGGAAGAAGAAAGCACTGGAGCATTAGAAAGGACCTCCTAGAAGCAGAGCATTCACAGACCAACGTCTCCAGCATCACCTACCCAGCGTCAGCTTCAGCTACCTCATCTCCAGCCAGAGGCTGATTCTGGTGCCACAAAAGCAGCTTTCTGTGTCAACAGCAGCTTTGGGCAGGCATGGCGGAGAAAGGCTTGGCATTGCTCAGCCCATGAATGGGCATCCCTGGGCGCTCGGTCCTCACTGCATGCTGGCCGCATGGCCCTGCTGGGTGGAAGGAAGATCAGGGACAGCCACCTCCACAGTGTCCTCTCCAGCAAGATGGGCTGCCCAGAGTCTCCTAAGGACTGAATTGCGGCCAGGCAGGGGAAACCCGGTCTGTCCCTGCAGTGACTCAGGAAACCAAATTAAGGCTGTGCCGCTTTACTGCTCCCTGGGGGCTGATTTAAGAAGTACCAGCACCTAGCAAAACCACTTCAACCCGTTGAATAACATCAGTCGTTTCCAGTTTGCAAACCCTACAAGATTTTTCATGTATTCACAAAACCACTTACAGCCAGAAGGCTTGTTAATCTTGGTTAACCCTTGCTGTTTCTTTAGAAGAGATCCACAGAGCCCCAAAGGTCTGCAGTCACCCGTACTCCTTTATTTCCTGCCAACTCTAGTAAAGAATCTGGTGTTACTTGCCCAAAACATGTCATTTCTTCAAGGGAAAATGGCTAAATCTTGAGTCTGAAGGGTCTGATGGTTGGGGTACATCAGCGCTTGCCTACAGCAGAGAGAGAGTGCTGCGGTGCACCTCCCAGCGAGGCTGTGCCACAGCACGGTGCTCTCTGCACAAGGCATCCTAAAGCCCTTCCAGGAAGAATACAGCCCTGCAATCCTGACTGCATGAGAATGCAAAAAGACGGAGGAAGGCAGGAAAGCAAGAACGCCACTTTTCAGAGCTCATCATTCAACACACACACACACAGAATCCACAGGAGCCACTTCCCTGAACACCTGCCAGCAGAGAAAGAAGAAGAAAAATAATTTTTAAAAAAAAATGCATTTTAAAAACAAGCACACAAACATGAGTGCCTATAAATTTCAGATAGCAACATTCTGTCCTTTGGATCATCTCCCCATATCCAGTCACATTTCAAAAGTTAAATAAAGCTAGTATCTTGTAAAATATTAATTAAAGTTAGCATTATACTGGGTCCCATGAATCATTTTATGTGTGTTCAATATTTGCAAGTGTCACCATGGTGAGGAGTTGCACCTAGCTACAATGCATTAGTTATAAAGACTAGTGAGCAATTGCTCAGCCATTGCTACTAGCTTCCCAAACTATAAACCTGTCATCTGGACTATGACAGCTCAGGGATCACAAAATAAGGCTTCCAAGTCAACATCACTATTTGAAGTTAATCCATGGCTCGTGTCAGCTGTAAAAGTTAATGTTACAAATACAAAAATATCTACAATAGGAAAGTACTGATCGCTAAATAGGCACATTGACTGAGATAAAATAGAAGCGAAGACAGGGCCTTTCACAGAAACCTGAGCCAATAAAGTGATCAGGATATAATACGAAGTGTGAAAGCTTTAATGATCACAAGAACAGAAAAAGAAAATGCTCTGAAAGCTCACTAACGTGCCCTCTCAAGAGATTCTGTACAGCCCAGTTTCAAGGCATAGCTCTAGATCGCTAGGGAAAGTGTCTTACAGACTGTATTTTTTGGAAAGAGATTTGCAGAATGTGCCTCTATGTTCACAGAGATCTAGTGACATACAAATATTACACAGCCGCATACAAATATTCAACGTCCTAAGAAAAAGCAGTGTCTCATGTCTAGCAAAAATTGCATTAGTTGTACTTTTAGCAAATTTGGATCCAAGTACAAGATACTAGCTTTATTTAACTTTCCAAATGTGAGTGAATATGGGGAGATGATCCATTTACCATGCAATCACTGCCACCTGGTAGCCAAAGCATTTTGTACAAAGTCCCTGATGCGGCCACTCAGACACTTATCTGAGTCTTTCTATATTAAGTCAGTCACAAAAAGAACAATTTAAAATTGTTGAACACAACATCTGGATCAGACTCTGCCAAATGCTGTTATTTTATCACGTTGCCTTCCCCATGGCTTGTGTCGTGAGGAGGGTTTCGGTGCTCTCCCATGCTCTGTCGGGGCTGCAGTAATGAGATCAAGCCATTCCCCAGTGCTAAGCACCTGACCAGATGAACCACCCGGGCAAAGAGAACCTCACACATCCCTCCTCCTCCCCTGCTCTCGGCCCACTGATTATCTCAGAGCATCAGTGTTTTGGATGACCGAATAAACAGGATTATCCTCTCCCAGTGCCTGTTAAGTCAAAACTGTATGGCGATCCTATTACTGGATTGCAATAGTGTGAATATATCCAAGCAGGAGATTATCTTTTGCTTGCTCTGTGGAGCTGAAAACAGTACCGGGAAATTTTTAATCTCCATGAAGGGGACACTAGAGCTCACAGAAAGAAAATCAAATTCATGTTTATTATCCTTCTCAATCAGCTGCCTAGCCCAGAAAAATTATCCCGATTGACAAATTCATAACCTTCTTTTATTGATACAGTACCGGATTTGGGATGCCAATGAAAAACGTCTTACATGCGTAGCCTTTTTCATCCAAACTGATCCCAGAATGCTTTACAAGTGCTGCATGCAAGCGGCACGTGGGATTAGCAGCACTTTACAGTGGTCTGCCTCTGTTCCCACTGAGGTTAGCGAGAACAGAAGCGGGACTTGCCGTTGAGTAAAATGTGAACCAGGCTGGAACGCGGCCAGGACACTGAGATCAAGACTCGCATTCATTTGGAAACTGCTGCCACAATGGCCCTGTTGATCAGGACTTTGGGTTTACGTCTTGTCCAAAACAATGTAGCAAGATACAATGGGGCATAAAATGATGCCATTTAAAAAATGTTGGTAATTCATCATTATTTATTTTTCAAGCACTCAAAGATAAAAATATTGAAAGAACAAGCAAAGGAGGAAATACCCGTATCTAAATTAAAATCTTCTTAAATAAACTATCTAGATTTTAACACAGAGTAGCATGCAAGCAAAGCCAGCCAGCTCCCAACCCTTTTATATACAAGCATGCAGAAAAATAAATTCCTTCAAAAGAAGCTTTGAAGAGCATAATTAAGCATGCAGGTTACCATATATTAAATTGTACATCTAGTAAAAAAGAATCATTAGCCCAACAAATGGGCTGTTAATGATTTCAGGTTTGCCTAAGGCCATAAGCTAATAAACTAGTGATTAACCAGTATTTCTGGGATGCCGCTGTTGAAAGCTGGCAGCCTGGTGTCACAGCGCTCGCCCACAGCTTAGGAACTGCAGAAAAAATAAAACCAATGAAAAGAGCGCACTGTATTTCAGCCATAGAAACAACCGAAGTTTTGGGCGAGTGAAACCCCCACTCTGAGGCACTGTGAACTCCATCACTTATCAAAACACCCTGATTTCCACTCTGTGCGCTGGGATTGCAAAACACGGGACTTCCCAAATCCAAGAGGAACCAAGCGGAGTGACCAGAAGAGCCCCTTCCAAGGCAAGAGAAACTCTCCACAGATGTGTCCCAGCACAGACCATGCCCAGGAGAGCCCATGGCACGAGTGCCTCCCTGTCTATTTGAAAGTCACTGCCGGTACCCACCTGGGACACCTCCCTGCTGTTCCTGACCTTGGGAGCAGCTACCTCTCTCCTCTGAGGCCACACTTTGGCGACCCTAGCAGCCATTTACATGTGTGCTTGCCAGCTTCCTTCAGACATTTCTTAGCAACTGATAATAAAAGGAAAAACACAACAGGCCATTTGGCCAGCCAGCTCTCTCCAAAGCACCCACACTTATTTTCCTTGTCACAGTTTGAAGAGCTGAGGATGTGGGAACTGAGACTTGCACAAAACAGTCCTCTCCAGGGCTGGAAACGGCAGAAGCAGGGAGGATGGTGCCCACCCACTGCTGTCAGATACACGAGAGCTTACACAGGTATTAGAGTTACTTGCGCAGGGCAAACTTTTTGAAATGAAAACACAAGCATGTGCACAAACCTCACCCCCATACAGCACAATTTCAGACAGTAAAACACTTCTTCACTGAATGAAACAAGGCACTGGGTAACATTATCAGTCCAAAGAATTAGATAAATGTCGTGAAGTTTTTCAAAGGACGTAATTACTCAGTACTTCAAAACAGAGAAGGGAAGCACTCTGGTAAATTGAAGAAAAAGAGTTGTTCATCCCTCAACCAAAGCAGCACCTTCACCAGCAGGCCCAGCAAAGCCCCTCAATTTGGCTTTACCCCAGGCATGGGACCACGCACAAGCTCCCAAAACTTTGAAAGAAGAAATGCCCATCCATGTACACATTGCAATCCACAGAATAGTCCAAAACCAGAGAGGGACCCCGGGGGCTGCAGCCAGCCCGGCCTGCTAGGTGCATGATCCAGATCACACACTGTCTGCCGAAGCTCAGGCCGAGGGTTCCCGGAACGCCCAGAGAGCCCGGCCTGCCCTCTCCAGCGGCTGCGGAACAGCCACCCCGGGAGGGCTCAGCTGCTCCCTTCATTGCCAAATTATCTGCCTCGCTCCTCTGGCTGGCTGATTGCTCCTCATCGCTCGCTTCCTGTGGCAAAATGCAAAAGTGTAGAAACTGTATTTCGTCACAGCGGCCCCGAGCCCTGCCAGGCGCTTTGCTGTTTGTTCCCTGGAGAGTTGCGAATGGTTTGATCTGACATAAAGTTCTCACACTTAAAATAAATGGTATAAACGCAGCACTCTCCAGGAAGGTCTAAAAGCAAAACAAGAGATTTGTTTGATTTAAGGAAGCTTTTTCTCAAGTATTTTTTAATGCTTTTAATTAACCAGTAGTTCTGATGACTTCTTTTTTAATAAAAAGACAAAGTATTTTCCTCCTTAAGTGTTTTTGTGATTAAGGTCCAAGATTTATATTTCCACATAAAAAGAAAAAAAATAAATTGGATCCTGTTTCAGTAGAGACAATGGCAAAAACTCCCACTGACTGCAGTTACCAACAGAACAAGGCCCATGTGCAAGCTTTGGAAGTAGGTTTTTCTGGAAACTATTTACCAAATACTACAGAGAGTTCACAATTTTTTCTTCTTTTCTACTTTCCTTACATTTCCTAACATTTAAAGCACAACCTCAGACGGTTTTGTTGAGCTGTTTTTTTAAAATCACATAACTCTATGTCAGATAAGTTGTATGTATGGTGCCTGATTCTTCACCTAAATGCTGGGGTTTTTTCTTATTATTCCTACAAAAAGAACATGCCTTGATTTCGGCAGCACTTACATAGACTTTAGATTAAATATAGCAGTCATTGACTCTCCCTGAGACTCAGACACTTCTGAAAATAAGCTTTTTGGCACCCACTAAGGAACACACTGAATATCTCCTTTAGTTACAAGCCCTCAAAATAAAAATAACTTATAAAGTTCTTACATGTATCTATAAGAATTTGATCTGAGATCTTATTTAACTCTATAAATGTTCAGGGCTGGTCCTATTCTCACTGAAGTCAGAATATCTTTGGTGTAATCAGTGGTGGCATCACAGTGTACAACTGGACAGCTAAGATAATAATTAAATATAAGAATCAAATTATTGCTTTTTAACAGCCTCACCTGTATTTGTATGCTTGTACAATAGAGGTCATTTAAAGGGCACTGGAGATACAACCTGCACTAGATCATGAATGCCAGCAGCTCAAAACTTCTCCAGCACACACAGCTCTGCCCTTCAGTCACAGTTCTTAATATTTAAAATGACCTTTCCAAATTTGTTTTGTTTTTAATATGTTAAAAAATCTTTCCCACTGAAGTGAGTAGATTTTCCAGTGAACTCCAGCACTTAACCCTGCAGCGTTTTGCTATTTTGAGATTAGAGCATGAGTTTCAAAATTTGTCCTGAAGAACAAATGTCTGCCTGAAGTTATGATGACGTTGTATCAAGCCTAAGAGTCATCCTGGAATAGAAAACAATCCAAGCAACAATATTTGGCTCTGGATACAAATTTTCCCAGAAATTCAGGAGTAATTGCCTCTCTTCTGCTAAGGCTACAAATAATCCTCAGTCTGGGCTCCTGTGAATGGCTCCTGAGGCCGACACACTGTATAATCTGTCAAAATTGAATATTCTGTCATGAATAGTTTATATTATAACTCTTACCATTCTGTTTTGTTCCAAAGATGACTTTCTGAAGGGGGCTAACCCTTAAACATTTTTTGCCTCCTAATAGGTAGACATGCCCAAGTATAAATGCAAGCAGACTTTGTGAGGTCTTCAACATTTACCTTCACAAGGAACTACAGCAGATTTGCATTATTTCTTATTAAAAGCATTTTGTTTTGCTATTAAAAAAAAAAAACAGCAGGACTGCTTTATTACCACAGCTGACCACAAGATGGAAATCCTTTTCCATAAGATGTCTCCTAATTAGGAAAAAAAAAAATACAGCCTTTTTCCATGAAAGTGTTTTAGAAGAAGCAAAGCAGGGTTCCTCATCCCATCAGCAACCTGCTTGGGAGGCTTCATCCATTTCATGTTCCTTCTCCATCCAGGAAAAAAAATTAGAAGGGACTTCAAAGAAGATGGGGAAGCTCCTGGGCCTCCCCCTTTGCAGCCTGTTCTGCCTGGCAGCAGGAGCTGAAGGGAAGATGGGGCTGCGCCCCACTTTCCTCCCTTGCCCCAGGACGCAGCTCCCCGACACATACACAAGAGGGGTTTTACCAGCAGACACCTTACAGAAATTCATAAGATCCTTTTATCCAGGTCTATAGGCAAGCTGTCATCAATTTCATTTATCTAACAGAAGTTTAATCTTATTTTGATCAAAACCAAAGTCTTTTCCTGAGAAGTTTTCCCTTTTCCAGGAAGGGCAGTTTCACCCAGAAATCATTCTGATGGCAATCCCTAGCCAGCTCTAGTTGTTACGCCAGCAGCTCAGATACACCAAGCAGAGAAAAGCACCATCGACATGTGTTCATTGTTTAATTTGGAAATGTGAAGGATAAAGTAATCTCTTTCTTCATACCATTACAGGTTTTTTTAGAGCTAAAAAGCCCTCTGAGGAACGGTTCCAGCCACCCAGAGCCTGGCATGGCAGAGCTCAGGGAGTTCAGTGGGATTTTGTCTGACCTGCTACACTGTACCCTGCACAAACAAAACCACTGGTCTGAGATCTAAATGCTAAATGTCATTTATTTTTGTTATTGCTTATTTACAAAAATGTGCAGAGACTTACACTGGGATGCCACCGGGCATAAACAGAACTAAAAGGCCATTCCTGTCCCCAGGGGCAGGAGAAGGATTAGCGAACGTGGCGGAGGGGGGGAGACGCGTCCCTTTCCCACCCCAAAGCAGCGCAGGCTGCAGCATCTTCTGCAGCCCAGGAGGGGAGGGCTGGCTGCGATGCTGCAGGGACCCTCACTCGCACTGCCGCCGCATCTAGCCAAGCTCACTCCAGCTTGCTTTTGAACAAACTATTACTACGCAAGAAATGAAAGAATAGCTTCTCTGTTTTTAATTATCTGATCGAGTTTTCCACTCTAAATCTAATAGACGCAGCAAGTAGGGAGCTACATTTGAAAACAGACAAGACATTTGCATCTGTTTTGCTGATTATAGTAGTTGCACATTTTACTTTAAACATCAATGGGTTGCAACTGCTATTCAAATGATATGGAAATTGCTACTTTATGCTGAAATTTCCCTTAAGCAACAAAGGAAAGGATTAGCACATGGCTCTGGTTTTTTTCTTTTCTCTTCTTCTTTTCATTTTAATAAAACACGGTGACAGTGAGAAACTCTTTGATGGTTCATGAACAACACCTGTATCTTAATATTTTATTCATACCAAGTTACAGAATATTTGAATCCTTTTGTGTAACTATTATGACAACAATTTCTAACTAAAATATCCTTCTTTATCTGAAACACTGAATTAACTTCATTTTCACAAGACCTCTTCGCCACAAAAATATACATACACAGGCTATATGAATAATTATGCAAGGGAATTAAGGTACCAGCAACAATTTATAATTATTTTCAGATTTAGATGAAGCTAGATTTTGTCTTGTTTGCACACACCCAAGAAACATTTCTCATGTGGTCAGTCCCATTCAAGACTGAATCCTACCCGTTTCTAGCAGTATATAGCAGAGTCAGTGCAAATGAGAATCAGACCACAGTCAAACCACAGTGTGAATTTTTCCCACTGAAGCTCTCATAAGCAAAATTAGTTGCGTTCCAACAGTTTGGAGGATTGATCCTTTAATCCCTGTCCAGCTCTGCACCTTCTTATGCAATCTTAAAGACAGCAACTTTTTAGTGAATTTTAATGGTAAACTTCACTCCAGGCAATAGAGGTAAAAGATGTAAGGGATATATAAAGACAGATTTACTAGTCTCCCAAAAATCGATTACTTTTACAGAAGACTGATTAAAAACAGTTTACAGATTTTGAATGCTACTGCAACTTATTGATATGGTAGAGAAACATGAGTAAATGCGTATCACTGATTTCTTACGTACCTTATAGATACCTAACAAGGAAGAGTTTCAAGAGGACCATCATCCTTTGCCATTGACTCTGTTGTCACAGAACCTTCCTCATCCTCATCGTGTGCTTTAATCTGAACATCCCCTCTCAGCATGGCTATCCAGAATCTGCTGAGGAAAGTAAAATCACATTACAAACAAAATATTTTTAAAATAATCCCATGCAGACACATTGACAGAATTAATTTGTAAAACAGTCTGTCTAAAGAGACTGACTCACAACACTTCTATTTTGATGTCAAAGGTTTGAGGCTTCAGGGTGCTAGAACGGTGGGAAATTATCAAGTCTTGACCAAATCAGACACTTTCCTGTTCTTGAAATTAGTTAATTAATTTAAAAACTAAAACACTGAACTCAATCATTGGGTTCTTGTGTTCCTTAGGCATCTAGCACAGATCTGGTGAGAAACTTTCAATTCTTCGTATGCAGGTTCAGAAGAGAAATGCAAATAGAACGATTAAACACAGCAACTCCTTTCTCTCAATAACAAGTGTTAGTGCATCACCCATGACAGACAGCAATGCCGATCTAGAACTGCCTACATTATGCAGGGGCACAAATCCTGCTCTTCCTCACGCACCCCTGCACCCCCACTACTTTCGGTGGATTTTTTCTCACAAACGTAAAAAGGACAACATTACTTCAAAACATTCGCCCTGCATTCATCACATTAAAACCAACACAACAGGGCCGGCTACAATATATTCATGCAAGAGCTCTGATAACCATACTTGCACTTTTGGTTTTGTTAGTCCCACATGAATATTTATGCACATTTCCATGATATGTCCCCTGGTTTGCATAGGGCACAGGTTGTCAGCAGCTGAAAGCCATTAGCATCTGACAGCTGCTAAAATAGCTTGTTTGAAACAAATAGGTGGTCCCAGCCATTGTCTAGCAGGCAGGTGATAAGGCATCATTACAAGCTGCATCTCCTTTGGCAGCTGCACGGACAAGGAGGGCCCTTCTTGCACTGCTCAGACCTGCCTGGCGGAGGGGAGATTTAATTATCATCACTACATAATGGGTGGTTTGTAGAAGACGAAGACCTGACAGAAACAGATAGTGGGCAAACACAGGACACAGATCGCAGCCGATGAAGTAATTACAATCCAAGTAAGAACGTATGAGCTGGCTGGGAGCAGCAGATGTTGCTGTCCATCAGCATCTTCATATAAAACATATGTTCAAATGTTACTTGGAAAAAAGACAGCAGAACATTATTTGCATTATTTGCAGAGCTACAGGATGCTGGGGGGGGGGGATGCTCAGGGAGGAGACTGGATTCTCGCACGGAAAATCCAGGGAATCTCTCAGGAGCAGAGAGGTAGAAGATATCCAGCGCATGGGGCAGGGACTGCATGGTTGGATACTGAGAGGGACCAGGGAGGAAGATATTCCTTGGCCTTCAACCTACCAACGTCCTCCCCTCCCAAACCTGCTTCATGGATCTGATTCTCAGGTAGGGAGAGTGGGAATGAACCGATGAACTGTAATTGTGCTCGGAGGAAGAGAGAGATGAAACCTGTGCCCGGGGCAGACAGGGCTGATGACTTTCCACCTCAAGTGGGCGGCCATGGGAAAGTGGTCGAAGTCCCGCTCACATTTAACCTCTCTAGGTGGAAAAGGTAGCATGCACGGCAAGTAAAAGATGCTGCTCAATTTCTGTTCAAATCATGATATCTTGCTGTCTCAAAAACAAAATAAAAGCATGTGTTGGGCAGAGATGAAATGGGGTGGTCAAATACAACAAGAGAGAGGTACAATGCAAGACAGCCCTTCTGAGATGCTGGAAATGTTTGTCTTCATACCACACTAATAAACACGATTTTTCTACTCAAGGCTATTTCATACGTTATTTAAAAAAAAAAAAAAAAGATGTAAAAGCAGGAAATATCAACATGTGCACATTAATTCCTTTCAAACAATTTTCTTGGCAACTGCCCCATCTGTTTTACCTCAACCTTTCTTCCAAAAGAGAATTAATATTTCTCGTAATAAGCTTAACACTTAAAGAATTTCTGAAATGACTTTACCTACACAGCATCACCTTCCAGATTTGTGACACTGTCACTTCCACCACACCTCATTCTTTTTCTTTTTTTCTAAATCTGTGTGAATAATTACCTTTGTAAACACATTTATGCACCAGTTTTCAGAAAAGCCATACTGAATAGCAACATAAATTTGGTTTGTAAATTGCCATGCAGCACTTCGTCACATTATAAATGACGACGTACATGTACAGCTTCACTGCCTTTGATGCAAAGGCAGAATCAGACATTTTCAACATTTTCTTATTAAGCATAAATTACAAAACAAACCAAGCATGCTAGATTGAGATGGCCTTGACAGGAATGGTGTCCAGGTGTAGGGTTTCTTTGTTTAATATCGATACAGTCTTTCAAATATTGCAGTCTTTTCTCTGGAGACATATAAAAGTCTCAGAATCAGGGGTTTTTTAGTAAAAACATAATTCTTAGATAATGTCCACCTGAAGAGAGAATTGTGTCTTTTGATTTTGCCTGGGCTCACAAGAAGGGATGTCAGAAAAGATGAATGTATGTGTGTACTAGATTTTGGGAGCTACTTTTCAATTTCACTTCACCCTTTCCCAGTTGTACCAGCCCTGTAAGAAAGAAGATAACCCCTGGGGACAACCCAGCTGGATCCTCACGCCAGCCCACGGAGCAGCCTGCCGCCTCTGCCTTTTGCGAGCCATTTGCAACATCCGAGGGAGCTGGGGCTGGGAAAGCAGCTGCAGCAGTGTGCACTGTGGGCGCTGAGCCCTCCAGGCAGATGCATCCTTGGGCCAGCAGAGAGGAGCAGGAGGATGTCGATGCTGTAAGTCTACCTCCTCACAGCAGCTCAACTTCTTCCAAGCACATAGAGAATCTGGCCTTCATCTCCCAGCAGATTTTTTCCCATGTTCTGTGTACATAGTTACTATTATAAGCACAATCATGGTGAATGTTTGTGCAAATTATTAGCTCTGAATCTTCTTGGTACTTTATACATCTTTGTTACTACTTTTATTTCACTTATATTTTTGGATACAGTAAGCACGGAAATATACCCCACTTTCCGGGAAGCATATGCACAATATGGCTCTAATTCACAAACCTTGAAGTTAATAAGAACACCAAATATTTATGCCTAAAATCATCAGTGAAGGACTGACCTCCATTATCCAGTCCCAGGGCTTACAAATGTTAATAGCTGCATGTTTGCGCAGTGTATTTTTAAAACATGCACTGTTTAAAAGATACACAATTAATATTAACAAAGACCTGTAGTTCTCCGAGCAAGTGGCTGGAACAAGCACTGCCTTCTGTCTGATGTGCAAGGACCTTTTGCAGTATTTTTAGGCATTGTTCCTATAAGCAATATGTCTTGCACAAATTACTTCTGCCCAGATATAAAGCAACATTAACCATGGGAAGGAGGGAGCAACATGGAATGAATTTGTATCTTCTAAAATTGAGGGAAAAAGAAAATTACCGGGGTTTATAAAAGGATTTATAAAATTTCCTCTCTCATTTAATACTAACACATAGAGGATCATGTGCCACGGATAAGGACATTCACAATGGACTGAAGTGTTATGTGATGCTCCCATTTTTGAGTAAAGGAAGAAGACTACAGTAATTAGTTCCTTGTAAGAAACAGGATTAATAGAATCCATTACGGATTTAATTAGAAGTGTTTGTGTCTTCCAGGGAGGAGAAGGATTAATTCAGGTAACTACTAAAAGTTTTCAGTCTTCATAGCATTAAGCTAAAAACTAAAGTTAGAAGAAACTTGTGTGGAGAAATACTTACCACCCTGTGTGTTGGAAGTGATTGCCTCTCCTAGCCACGGGAGAAGCCAAACTGCATTGTGTACTGTGGTATACAACTGACTCATACAGTTATGTATCAATATGTATCAATAATAAAAAAGTCTAGGAAATTACATGAAGGATGAGGAAGAACTCAGTGAAATAAATAAAATAGAAAGCATAAAGTCAGACATTTTCACACCTCAAAATTTTTGTCCGAATCAGAAAGGGAATGTAGAAACAAAGGGAATGCAGATTCAGATGCAGGAAACTTAGCAACTACTAAACACATGCAAAATGTACATCCAGAACACTTTCTGTAATCTATTTCTGTGAAAAAGTGCACAGAAAATAACTATTTAACTACCAACTGCTACGATTCATCAGCTGCAGGAGGAGCCACCAAACACACTAACCTGCTTCCAGCAGTGGCCAACAGCAAATCTGTAGAGAAGAGTACTACAAGTAAGGTAAACACAACGCGAGTCTACCTGGAATACCCCCTCCGTGCTACAACCAGCACTGCCAGCACTTCCTGAGCCAGAGGATGATTTAAACCCGCACGAACATTAACAACTGGACAACTGCAGCAATCAATATCGTCCTTAAAAATTAAACTTAAGGTAGCAGACAGATTTGGCACAGGCATTAAATATACATATATGCAACTACCATGTATAGAATGGATATAATCTGTATTCAAAGATTCTGAATGTACAGTGTTCATTATACGAAAAACAAAACAAAACCCCCTGTGCACCGCTCTGCACATACAAACACAACTGATATGTTTCAAAAATGAGGTCTTGTTTTTAATCCATAGATATTTCACACAAGCATAAGCTTGTGAAGAAAACAGAATCAGCTGTATTTTAGCTGCCAACAAAAACAAATCATTGCTGTTACCCCACAGACAAAAGCTAATGTACCTGTGTTCAGTCATTCTGTAGCAAACAAGGAGCTACCAGGAAGCTTTTTATCAATAGATCATACCACAAACCAAACCCTTGTCAAAATTTAGAGAGGAGATATAAGATTAAGGGCCTTGTTCCTACAGACAATTAGAAAAGCCAAGTGTCAGAGAATAATCATCAGCATCCAAAAGATGAACCAAATTCTAAGTTGTTTTTTGATTTATTTAGTCAAGATTCCTGAAAGAAAAGAAGGAAATAAAACTCAATGTAGAAATACGTCTGATGCAGGAAAAAAACAGGGTATGATTGCATAAAGGATCATCCGCTTTAGGTGACACTGCCAGACAATTTCCTTCCCTGTTACATCACCATTAGGTTCCTTATTAAGCTCATTTCTTTAGAAGTCACCCACAAAGGCCCCATGGCATCAAAATGCCATATTGACAGGAGGTTTTGTTAGTGAGGACAGGGTCCAGGCTCCGCTGCTGTCTATAGGGCGCACTGAGCAGCTCAGAGCGTCGGGGATGGGAGTGAGTGGTGCTTTCAGAGTTAACAGCTCTTGAAGCTCTAAGGAGAGCAATTTTAACATATGGGTAGAGATAGTCAAAGCCTTGCCAGCTGCTAATGTCCATCTTTCCAGCTGCCTTGGATGTGGACCTTTTTTGATAGAGTGCTGCAGTTCTTTGTCTGACCTGGTCCTCTCTGAAGCTCACTAGTGTAGGCTATGGTCAACCCTGAAACTCTGCTGGATCTAAAAGAGTGAGTCCTGTCCTGACAGGAGAGCCAGAATCTCAAGGCATAGCTCTTACCAGATTTCAGCAATATCACACGCATCTCGCGTAAAAATCTCAGTATCTATATTCAGCACCACAAGTGTTTGTTCTTGCTTTCCTTATTAACTGTTTGAGCCATGTTGACATGCTCAGTCCAAAATGTGCTGCAATCACCTGTTTTAATAACATCTGTTGTTGAGAAGGACAGACAACAAGCTAAATAGTCTAACTGACATCAAACTATGAAGAAACAAAAAAAAAATACCATTTTTTCCATTAAATCAGATTGAAAGATGTAATCTGTGGCATTTTTTCTGTTTAAGACTTGGATATTAAATTCTTTTGGTGTAATGGTGCCACCAGCAGATAATAGTTAGAACCGGTTTTAGCCAAAAAACTTAGACAAGAATACAAATGTCTTTAAGTAGGTTATTTAAGCTTCCAAAAACGTATTCTTTAATTTGTTAAAACTATATTTTGGTAAGAACATGGAAGCTAAAAATTGGTTCTAAATGTGATCTATCAGTAGATAAAACTTTGAATTCATAATTCTCTGTGTAAGTTCCTTATGTGTTCCTCTATGATTTATAAAGACAGGGAAGTGTTTGGGACATTGCAGGGTTTTTTTCCACAGTAGAAACTAGTGAGTTTTCATGCCTGAACAACTGACAAACACTGGAGCAGTAACAACAACATTAAACTCTGAGAACTGAATGACTGGAACTCTTCAGTTTTGTTTATATGAATATTATCTATATTTATTTATATGATCTGATAAACACTGAATATCTGAGTGGAGCAATTCCTTTTCTCCAGAGACACCCAGGAGTCTTGGCACTTCTGTTGCAGAGGGAGAATTGAGAGTACGTGTTTCTCCAGCCAACGCAGTGTCGACATTCCCAAGGTTACTGTCACCTTTCTATCTATAGCACCTTTATTACATTTAAAATTGGTCACTTCTCATTCATATTTACTTAGCAGTTTTAGGAATTTGGAATATAACCCAACACATCCTCAGATAGGTTTGCAAGCACAAAGGACTCCCAAGAAAAAAGTGGAAAAGAAAAGCAGACACTAAGAGGTGTCGCTCCTCAATTTGTTAGAAAGCCAGAACAAAACCCAAATGCAGAACCTTGCGACAGTTCACCAATGCTTTTTCATTCCTTGATCAAATTTCCGTACCTCTTGGAATCTACCAGCTCAGACACTGCCTGGTCCATCTTGTGTGAAGTCAGCTAAACTGCTGTCTGATCTGCTTCTGACAACCAGGACAGTCAGAGATGGT
This sequence comes from Fulmarus glacialis, assembly GCF_000690835.1. Classification (NCBI taxonomy): domain Eukaryota; kingdom Metazoa; phylum Chordata; class Aves; order Procellariiformes; family Procellariidae; genus Fulmarus; species Fulmarus glacialis. Next base: position 15,707 of record NW_009190935.1, on the reverse strand, counting down.
ACACGCTGCTTCCTCACTGTTAGAAGATTGGTCTTAAAAACGTCCAACCTTCCAGTCTGGCCCAGCAAGATCTCTTAATAGGGAAATAAGGCAAAGCAAGATGTCTGAAGAAAGCTCCGCAAATACATTTGCAGAAACCAGCTGCTTGCAAGGCTTCCCACACGTAATTTGTAGAGTTCTTTCAGGAACAGTTACATTAAAAGCCTTCATGAAGTTAAAACTATGAACAATTAAAAATAACATACTATGGCATACAAAATCAAAGGGTATGCTAAGAAAGCATGCTCACCATTAGAGTTTGTCTATTCTCCTACAGACAGAAACTATCTCAGGTTTTTTTTTCCCAGGGCTGAAGCTTGAATTTCTGGAAGGGTGAGAAAAAAAGAGACAGAACATGAAAACCTGTTTGGTCTTTTTTCTTTTAGTATTAAGGAGTAAAAGGTCATAAATAAAACTTCCAAAAATGCTTCCCAAGTCACCTTTAAAAGAAGGATACATTAAAAATGCATTCTTTATACTCATTCTGCTGAAGTGCTGGAAAGCCTTATGATGTTAATTCTAACAATGTAAAATACAGTTATTTGCCCTTTCTTTTAAAGGATCAGGCTTAAATCCTACTTTATTGATATGTATAAGCAAAGAATTTTAGAAACCATAACCAATTAATGATATATTCATACTTGTTACATAAATTATGAAATTGCTACTTCATTTAAGTAACTAGCACATGGCCCTAAAATGCTTATGACTGTAACAACAGCTTATCTGAGAATATTTTTTCCTCTTAGACATAAATCATTTAGAATCAAGTAACTAGTATTTCTTTAAGGTGCAGAATGTAATAATACAAGCTACACAGTAAATTTGTTTAATTTGATATAGTTTAATCTTTAAAACTTGTCTTGCGGGGGGCAGGGAGGGAGGGAAGCATGATATCCTTCACATAAAAAAGAGACAGCTGACAATTTAGGATGTTATAAAGCAAAAATGACACAAAATTTATCCTCCATGCAGAAGGAATCTCATGTGAAACTTTAAGGAGCGCAAGGAAACATCAGAATAACAGCTAACCCTTTTTTTCCCTCAAAAATATCACTATATTTTGCTTGCCGTGACAAAGATTTCATGAGAAAAATGCTCCTGCGTCACCCTACAGCTTGGCATGGCTTTTTCTCCCATAAACTTCTCTAGATAGTAAGTCAGTCTTCCACTGCATCAGTTCCAAAACCACACAAAAAAAGGCAATAATGCTTCCCCAATTTCACAGGATTTTTTTTGTGATGAAAAGCACGTAGAAGATTACGAGCTGCTCAGATACTGCGGTAAAAGGAGCTTTAAAATGTCTTGGTATAAATTTGTTCTGGTTTTCTTCACATACAATTACACTGAAAAGAAGAAGTCCATACCATGCAGGTGTGGATTTCCTTTCACACAAGGAACTGGGAGTTGGATCACGGTTGCAGCAATGTAACTGAGCTAAACTCAACTGCCCTGAGAAGAGTTACTCCAGATTGAAATATGAATAGGGCAATATGAGACTCAGATCAGTTATCAGCAAGATAATTTAAAACAAGTCTTCCATCGGCTGATTTACAGGTTTTGAGTACAAGAATATACGTAGGAAACCCACATATTCTGCATCCTTTATAGCCATAGCCTCTCACTGTGTTTATCTCAGCTTTAACGGGGCTAATCTGGAGCACCCCTGGCAGCCCTGTGGGGCCCTCAGTGCACAAACTCACAGCTGAAAGTCACTGTCACCCCTTGTACATTCACACTATTGCACCTGCATATTTTATTTCGCACACAAAAGGTCAAAAGCTTGCCAGCAGGCTGCCTGCCTTCTCAGACACACAATGCATGGAGAAAAATAACCACAAGGAGCTGCTTGGTATAATTTCCTGCAATTTAAGACTATTTATTTTTAAAACTTTTGCTGCCAACCTCCCCATCTGACTGTCACACTTTTGCTGAATTTTATCATCAGAACATAGTAATTTATTAGAGATCAAATCCAACCGGTTATTTGACTGTCTTGGTTTTAAATACTGCTCAGCCTTTTTAGCTGCTCTGAATCCTTATGGCTCTCTATAATTAATGTTTCTTTAGCAGCGGCAGCAAGGGGACTGGCTGTGCACAGCCCGTGTTAACCCTTTGCTGAGATCAACGTAAACACCTCACCACAGTGAGGGCTGCATTTGCAAAGGGGTCGCGACAAATGATCCACAGAATTGTTCCTGCTTTTGGCATTTGAAAATTACTCTTTTATACAAGTGGGCTGAATATAGCCACACGATTAGAAACTGGTCTGTGCCTGCGAAAGTTAATTAACAGATGGGGGGTTGCACCCACACAGACAGCATTTTGGGAGACTGGAACTTCTGTAAAGCTTTTGTGGCAGCTGAAGGATTTTGAGATGAGTGGATGGGAATGATCAAGCAAAAGGCTGAATATTCACAGTGTCTGGTATGTATATGCTGGCTGCAATACTGGCGCAGCAGTACACATGTATGTGAGAACCAGGGGCAAGCTAGCATGGAATATTTGAGCCAGAAGATGGGGTGGTAGGTGATCATTTCACCTGAGAAAACACCAGAAGAGAGGAATAAGCACGCCCAGCATCAGGCACACTGATGTTCCCCTCCAAACTTGACCCAAAACACTGAAGCCTAATGGCAGCCAGCAGGCCAAAATGAAATGCTACATTGAAGGGGTGAAAAAGAGGGGTCAGCCCTTTGCAGCCTGCCAGCACATACCTATCTCAAGCCCAACCTACCTGAATTCCCTGGCAACAGAAGGGTTTGCCCAACCTCACTCACATCAGCCACCTCTAACCAGCCATCAGAAGTTTCTAAAATTGAGCTCTGATAAGCTTTTACTTGTAACACCAAGCAGCACATCAAAAAGCACTAGACTGCCCTTGAAAAGCAAAAATGAACCATAGAATCACAGAGCAGTCTGGGTTGGAAGGGACCTCGAACCATCATCTGGTCCAGCCTTTCTTGGGAAAGGGAGCCTAGATGAGATTATCTAGCACCCTGTCTAGTTGCATCTTGAAAACTTTCAGGTTGCTGCTATCCTCTAGAGATGCTCCTTTGTCCCTAGCACGGGTTCAAGCCAACTTCTGTGGCCTCCTGAACAAGCCTGAACTGACTTAATGAATGAGGGACTACATCTACAGCAGCTTCAATGCTTTCTTGTTCTGCAACTTGCATTGCAACCTCACTCCTCCCCATATTCCTCACAACCGAACAAGAACGAATACAAAAATATTTATGAGTAAACACTGAATTTTATTCCTACATTGGAAGATAATCTCCTGTGCTCTTTAGGTCAATATTATCCTAGCCCAGAGAAGGTCAAATAGCAGGTATTTGGCAAGAAGTAAAAACCATTGCACAGTAAAGAAGCCCAATCATGAACACATTTTCCTTTACATTTTAGCATCTTATCATCCTTTTTTTCCAGCTATGTGACCTATTGCCATGAATAGAAAAAAATATAACCTAGCATAGGAAAACAACGGTATTAATCAAGGTCTACTCTCAACTATATATTTTTGCATTAGTGCGTTTTTCATAGTTACGAGGGCTGAATTTGACCTCAGAACATTCCAATAATCTGCTGTAAAACAAAACCACAGAAAAATTACTGTATTTGATATTTACTTATTAAAAATTGTTACTGCAATTGGAATTCTGAAGGGGCTGCCCTAAGAAAACTTTGTCCTTTTCTGGGTGAACTATTTAAGGCAGTATCCTTGACTGAACTTCCAGCATTCTAGCTAATTTGACCATGTTTGTCTTCTACCCAAAGCACCCCAGCAAAAATAGCTGCCAGAGCTCCTGTGCAGCAGTTGTCTCAAGAAGACAGCCTCTGATTTTTGCAGTTCTCTTATACTGTATTTTAAGAAGATTTTTTTCCAATCTCTCATCAAGTAGCTTTTAGTAGTGGCAGATATGTTTGGTGTAAGTCTGTTAGTTTCCCACGAGCAAGAGCTTTGGGGAGACTTTCAAGAGTATATTTGAATTATAGACACTGAATGAATTATAATTAAATATCAAGACCTACGGTGAGCACGAAGTACTGTTATACATTTTGCTGCATAAGTGGCAAAAGGCATAAACTAAACGACCATAATATTAGACTATTGTTCTGTTATTGAACTAATATAAAAAATGTAAAATTCTGTTCTGAACTATACATTCGTTATTTCAAAAGGATTTCTACCAAAGTTAAGCAGGGAATCACTGAATTTTACAGATTGTATGCATATTCTGCTGTACTAAATGGAGCCTGAAACCTATGAACAGTTTGTACTAATCTATTCTAAATGTACTGATCTATGTTAGCACAATTTTTCTCATAACTATGTTACTACCTACTTATTTCATAATAATAAAGACAAGTTTAAGTTAATACTTGCAGGAGAGTTGTATGATGTAAACCACTACGTATTTGATACTGCAGCCTTTATGAGTGTGAAAAGTCTCACAGCAATTTAACTGAACAAAAAAGAAACCTGACTGAATAAATTGCAATACGAGAGCAAAGCTTTATTATTGTAATACCTACACTGGCATGTACTTTAGAGACAGGTACTTGTCTTTCCTATCACACTTTCTTGGAGTTTGAGCAGAAAAATCTATGAAGGAGGAAATAACATCAGATTAAAAAAAAACAAAGTGGTTTCCAGAAGATGGTATTCTCCCCCTGCCTTTGTGTAAGTGTCGGTAGGAAAGGAACATGCCTCGACATGCAAACCAGCCCCAGAGTGCATCAGAGAGGAACAAGTCTTTGTTTAAAGCAGTCCAAGGTTACCCCTGCACTTCTGTATTCTGTCAGCTTCTGGTAACCATAGAAAACTGATACACGGAACACACAGCCTGAACGGCAAATGTAAATGTCTGTTAACAAACAAGGTCATATGCAATGTTGGATGCATACTTACCTTCCTCACTAATGGTTGGCTAATCAGGATTCTTTATGTAGTTTTGTCAGAAAACAAACACTAAAACTTCTTCCAAAAACAAACATTTTGCTTCCAATCCCTTGGACCTCTGGTAAAAAAAAGAAAGAGAGAAGAAAAATTGCCCTATGGGCAAAGAAATAGTCTATTAAAATAGGAAGTATTCTGTGGTACACACAACATTCAAACATAAACTGTCATCTGAGGTAAAAAACACAACCTAATTTTTGTATTTGAGTTAGTTCCTGCCATTTTAACTCCTTCTTAGTGAGCACAACCTCTGTTTAAGGTTTCTTATTCTTCAGATAATTAAACCCTAAGTGCCAAGGGCTGGAATGACAGATAATGGTGTTACTTACTTCCTTAGTTTCACTCAGCAACGCGACCACAAAGCTTTTGGATTTTAGTCCTACCCAGTGAGAAGCATGAGACTGGCTTTGTTTTGTAGCACTACAAAGTAGCATAAAATGATGTCATTATTTTTGTATCTTTTGTAAGGCATGAATATAAACTCGGAACAGACAGTTAATCTAAAAAGGAACGCTGCAAGGAACAGACGGCTGCCTGTGATCAATACTATTTACAATTTCTTTCTAAGTGCATATTCATAAAATATTGAGTCATATTCAAAAGGAAAAGACATTCCTAACAGCTGAGTATTATGGTAAATGTAAATAAATATACTTATGTGCCCAGTTTGTGCTGATTCCCAGGCTAGATGCATGTCCCAGAGAGCGTGGGCTAGAATAGAAAAAATTTCATCACTTCCTCACTTCCTTGCTTATGGTCTCTATATCATGCAGCACGAGGACTTATGTAAGTTACTTCTTTATTAAGCAAGAGTATGCATGTATTCAGGCAAGATACATTTTCTCAGAGCACTTAAAAACCCAAAAATTTTCAGTTTCTAAAAATGGGATTTGATCATGAATCTCATTCTTTGAAAGTCTTGGAGGGACTTTCACTGGTTTCATAAACAATCACAGAACAACCTAAATTCTGACAAAAAAAAAAATTAATCTTTGATCAATGATTTCAGTGGACGTTACATCAAGCAGCTTTGTCTATACCCATTAAACAGTGGCTGTTCTCAGATTCAGGCTTGCTTTCACACCAAGTGCAGTCACAAACAGGCTGGAGCACACAGGATTTTGTTCACCTGGAACACCATCGGGTACCAGAGCACCACCCACCCCTGCCACAGACTGAGCCGTTGATGCTTCTGAAAGTTACATTTACATTTTAATGCATTTTGAGACACATAAATACCTTTAAAATTACTTGTGTATTTTCTAGGAAATCCAAATGGTTTCACCCTCCTCTCATTTACAAGTTTAAGAAGCTAGGGCCACAATATCTAAAATTTCTACCTAGCTGTTATGAGACTCATTTTTGAGTTCTAGCTCATAGTAGTTGAGCATTTATTTAACAGCAACTATTGATATGCTGAGAAATTTGATGTGCTTTCACTGCCTCTCATTCCCCAATATGAATTCTCATCCTGATGTGTTCGCATTGCTGATTTCTGTGCCTTGTGAAGGGGTGAAATAAAGAGCTAATTTTGTGGCAGGGATGCTGCTTGTGTCCTGTCTGTAACTGTTCACCCCCCAACAGAAAAGCTTTTTGTATTTAATTGTAAAGAAGTCACTGGACAAACTCAAGAAAAATGAACCAATAACTGTAAGAAAAAGATGCATTTTCAAATTAAATATTATGAATTATGTATATTCACTCATTCATACTGCTTAATGGTATTTGTTCTGAAACAACAGCAGCTAGTGTATTCATCAAAGGATTTAATACTAAATGGTACTTTTATGTTTAAATCACAACTACTTCTCTGTTTCAGAATGGGACTATTTCCTATTCACCTCCTGACAGAAGAAAACATGGTTGGATTAAGAAAAAGTCAAAAGAGAACTTTCTCCATTTATATCTCATGAAGGAACTTTCTTGATTTAAGGGATAGGATGAAGTTCACTGTCAAGCATATACTTACAAACAGAATCACTGCCTAAAGCTTTGTGATAGGAGCTGCATCCTCAGGGTGCAATTACAGCAATTATCTGGATGGATCTTCTCATCAGTAACCTTTGACTCATCTCCTACAAACTGTCAGTCTTCATCACCAAATGGGGAAAGCAACGTATTGTTTCTATTCAATCATCTGCTTCTGAGAAAGAGAAAACTCCACTATTAGGACAGCCTGCCTGCTCATACATACGGCCTCCTGTAGCTAGCCTGCATCTGCCAGACGGAGTGGCCAGCCCCAGAATGAACAGCAGTTCACTCCTATACTGTTCTTCTGTCAAGACACAGCCAGCAGGCACCCTCGCACACTTCTGCATTTCTCTTAGGAATTTCAAAAGAAGCAGAAAAAAATCTTTGTGTTATGCAAAGTACAGATGCATCGCCTAATCTTAAAAGGTGCTGAGTATCTCGGTCTTCAATGGAATTTGGTGATTATGCATCAATTTTTGGAAGTTAGCCCCAAAAGGAAGAGACCACTGTCTCAGCTCCCATCTAACTGGAATGAATTCATTGAACTAAACTTACACCTATGCAAAGATGGAGCATAGTTTTACATTAACACTATTATGACATTTATTATCACACAATTGTTATTGAAGTAAAACTCCTGCAAAAGTTTTGTTGGAAGGCATGGCCTGGAGGATACAGCCCATTTAAAATTAAGCAATTTCAATTCACAGTCAGTAATGCTAAACGATGAAGGGATAAATAACTCAGTTCAAAGGGCAGTACATTTAAAATAGGATGGGAAAATAACTACTATAAACAGTTTTATAATTTTCACTTCACAGTGAAACAGCTAGTAAGAACAATGAAAAATCACCTTTGCCTTAAAGGGAGGATAGCTTAGTTCTCTCAGCATACAGTGCTTCCAGAAAAAGGATGGCAGTTCAAAAGCTTAATTATAATCACCATTAGCTTCTACCTACCATTTGATTAGTTGGTAATAAAAGCAAGCATCTTTGTCACCAAAGCAAACAGCAATGTCACTCCTCCTTTGCATTCCTCCCATTAGCTGGAAGTGTTGTTATGTGGATGGGGCAGGGATAAAACCAGTAATAGACCAAATCTGGAAAAAAAACCAAAGCTAAAAATAAACAAAATCATTTACAGAGGTAACTCAAACAGTGAACTACCAAAGAAGAAAGAAACTAAATTCTTCATCGTCAAGTGCCAATTCAAAGTGAAAACAGATTGAACCAAAAGTGTCAGAAAATTCTTTACCATTTTTTAAAGATCACACACCCATAACGCCAGACAGAGTCTAACTGTTTCAATGACTAACTTCAAACAATAGCTGGACTGTTTAAAAGCACAACAACAGAGAATGATGTTTGCCTGAAGGCATACTGTATAAATGTAAATTGCTTTCAAATGCACATTCAGTTTTTTAAACAAAACAAAAAATAGATATTAAACTGTGCGTGTGGAAGTTACTGTTAGAGCCATATATAACATTGTCAGCCATAATTCAGTCATCCATTAGTGACCGCATGGAGTGAGCTTACATTCAGTGGGAAAGACAGTGGGGCCTCTACTTGTGTCGAAGGAAAACATTACACATTTTACTCTTCCTACTTAAGAAAGGTCTGAAGACTATTGAGTCTGCATCTCCTTTGTGAACCTTCCCAATTACCACCAGATGAAACTCTCTCCATATTCCTCCTTATGAGATGCTATACCACCACTCACGCCCATGGCCATTAGTCATGCTGCCATAGTGCCTAAGCACTGACCTTTAAGAAGTTCTAAATGTTATTTCAGTTTTAATATTCTGAGTTAATGCCTCTGGAAGTGATTAACAGCACTGGCTTAATGTCATTAGGTCCTTGCCCATTTGCTCACCTCCTCCTGCTAATGTAACTTAATCATTACATGCTGCAACAACCCAGGTTTCTATTTCTAGTCCACTGAGATTAAACTAGTAATAAGCAGCAGCATACTGTATCATCAGTGGGCTTCATTGCTCCTGAAGGCAAAAGGATTAAACCAGAGATTCTGTTCTGCGTATCATCTTCCTCATCTGCACAATGGAGACAACGTGGCTACAGCTGAGAGAGACAGCTTAGGCTTTCTCAAAACAATAACAAAAATTAAATTCCCGTCTGTTAAATTTTTGTCAGTTATATTTGCAGTATAGTTGTGAGATCGTTAAATAACCAAATTCATTTTAACTAACAAAAAAGTAATCATGGCAAAGATCTTCAGTAAATGTACCGACAGACAGCAGACATGCTTCCCTAATCCAGACTCAGTAATCAGCAAAAAAGATTTGAAAGACAGGAAAAAGATTCGTTTGGGTATGAAGGAGAGGATGGCAGGAATTTAAGATTTGACAGTTCAAGAAAATTTCTTGGAACATTCACAAAAATGCACATCAGCTGGAAATCCACTATTTTCCTCATCTACTCCACTAGAATCATGCTTAGACGATGAGCGAAGGTCATCTCATTGTAAAATCTTACATCACAGCATGCAGAGAAAAGACCTAGTCTTTGTGGTGACACTGACTGCGCACCATTTCCACACTGTTGTGTCAAAGCTTAACTTGGAGAAAAATGAAGTCTATAGGAGTTGAGAAGCTCACCTTACTATGAAGGGTCTTATCACCTCTCATGGTCTGTGTGCTCACTTCCCCTCACCTTAAAGGACTTTAAAATTTGCCTAACAAATCTGTTGCTTGGTAAAAGCCTTAAAATCTCTTTAACTAAACATTTCTTAGATAAACAGCTTAAATTATCATTAAATAATAGTTTTACATGATATGTTAAAATGATTTATCAGCAACAGAAAATATATTAACATGCTCCTCGTGCACACTCCCTACACCCCCCTTGCACTGGTGGCACTCACCTGACCTTTCACTGAGCCAACTCAGCCAACTAAGCCAGAGCAGAAGACAAACACAGCAAAGGCACGTGCAGGGTTGAAGAGGCATCGCAGTCAGTGAGCGTGGAGGGACGGGCTGTGCAGCTGGGGCTGTGCCAGCTGCACCGAGCGCGAATGCCCATTTCAGTAGCCACACGGCAGCCCCATCCCATCCCACCCGTGCTTCAGTAGAAGACACCCCATTCAGTACGCACACCCCATCCTCTTTCCTCGCAGTGACTACACTTTGTAGCGATACTAGGACTTACTAGCCTGCTAAGGAAAAAAGCTACCAAGAACTCTTTTTACATAGCCTTGACATGCATAAAATCATCAGCAAGATACCTTACTAAGTCAATATTAAAACAAAAAAATCAAACCACCTTTGACATGCGTCATTTTTTCTTCCGCGTGCTTAAATAGCTGTGAACATATACTGCCATCTACAGGAAGCTCCTCTAAATTACCGCTATCAGTCATCAACTCGCAGCACAATGCTTAATTACACGCTATCATGCAAGCACACGTTCCAACTTACAGCTCCCCTCTTGCTGACACTAGCCACTTTTCTTCATTTCCTTGGCAAGTTCTAGGATTTGCTGGGGAACAATTCTTCAACGTTTCAGAAGACAATTCATTCTAATCAATACATCAAAATGTACTTAGTTTTGCAGCACCATATGCCACATATTAGCATCGTTGAAGTTACTATGCTTCAAGGTCTCAGTTATATTATGGAGCCTAATTAGCAAAAATGTATCCAAAGTACTGCTTTTACTCTTTCTCTTTATCTACTGGGTATGATGTGTTACACGTGCCTGTGCAGAAACTGTACTTTTCCTCACACATTAACTATTTGAATCGTAGACAATTTCTGCTTGCAGAAGAAACTCAGAATGCATGCTTCCTTTTACGTAGAAATCTTCTTTTCCAAATAACTGCATTATTCGAGAAGACTATTAGTATGATCAGTATTATCTGTTTCATTACACGAATAATTCCTGTATATTTAACAACTCCTCCATAATTGGTAAATTAAAATATTTTAAAATTGGCATCTGTTCAGAATATGTACTGGTTTAAAAGATATTAATACATGTGTACTGGTCTAAAATATATTAATAGTAACATTAAATTAGATTATCTTTGTAAAATAAACATCTGAAAGCCACAGTGATGCAAATTCTTAATCATGAAGAACAATCACTGTTTGTGGTTAAAAAGCACGAGACCACTAGGAATGGCTCCTGAAGAGGTCAAAGCATTCTTTCTTGATTTTCAAAAGGACACATTTCTAGCTTCTAACTACTTAAATAATCATTTTGCAGGTTCAGAGATAACAAGATCTTTTATTATTACATTCATATTCTACTTTACGTAGTCTGATTTTCAGATGTGAGCACACAGTGAGTCAGTCAGCTTTGTTATTAACAACAATTCAAATGAATATATATTCAGAAAATTGATCAAGTAATCTATACAACTTCTAAAATGAATTTTAACACAGAAATCTGTTGCTTAGAATTTATGACACAAATGGAAACAGCACACCAAGAATAAAGTCAACAATATTATTTTAGCAATTATGGACAAAAGTATTCTTAAGTCCTGTGATTGATAAGGCACCCAGGACAAATCATTAACTTACTAAAACTGGATAAATATTACCATTATGAAAATGGACACAAAACAACAATTATGAATCTTTATTAAACACTCCAATAACACCATTATAATAGAAGGAGGACAAAGCCAATGAGTAATTTTGATAAATTCAAATACACTGACTTCTCAGTGATTGCTAAAAACATAGGCTGCAAAACTGAATGAGGTTTCTATTACCAAAGCGGTAATTCCTGTTCATATATTTGATTGAGCTGATTGATTAAGGTCTTGATGAGGCCTTTTAGTGTAAAGTGGTCTACATCTTCTAAATCTCCTGCCAATACTGACATCCTTAGCTCCTCGCCATGTACATGGAGACACTCAAGACACTGCATGACAGTTAAAGCTTCTAAGCATGCCATTGTTTTGGGTCTTACTAACAGCAGAACAGTTGCCAAATTTAAAAAGTTATCCTAGTAGAGCAGGCATGTAGACATGTTATCAAGTATAGGATTTATAGGATATATCTGTTCACTTAATATACTAACTGGAAAAAACCTAAGCTTTCATTTTTAACCGACTTTTCAAAGTAACAGAAGTTAACATTTCCAGTACTTAGATCTCAAACTCTAGTTCATCTGGAATGCACAGCACACAGCAGAATTTACTACCCTTGACCACATCAGCACAACTAGCAAACATAGCTTGCTTAACATGCAAACCCAAACAATTGTATACTGGCCGAGTTCTGTATTATATTTATAATTAAGTTAAACATAGATGTTAATCTTTAAATTAGGATAAGGGTTTGGCATTTTAATTAAAATTATTTACTTGTTGTATCACTTGATATTATTAAAATTGGTTAGTAATGCTAGGGCTTATTTATAATGAAACGTAACATAAGAATAGCAGCATTAAGGATGAATATTTTAAAAGAATTTAAGTTTTTATGAACAGGCTTCCAAGAATTAATTATAAATGACAAAAAAATGAGCGAACAGTGCATAAATGGCAATTGTGATCATTGTAACTAATCATAAAAATCAACAGTGCTTACTGTAATTACTCTAACTATATTAATTAATTATTAATGAAGCAGTAAAACCAGTAGTTCTTATAACCTAAAAAAGTTAGAGAATTGTATTTGACAGTTAAAATTTCTCTGATTCTTAAATGTACTGTAAACATGAACTTTGCTAAATAATACAAGTGTGCTTTATTGAAGACCCAATTAAAATCATGGGTGTGTTTTGGATCTAGTGCTAAATGTATGATCACAATCTTACATGGAAACACTTGCAAGAAGGCTATTTAAAGGGGAAGGAGGGGGGAAAGAAAACAGCTACCACCTATACTCAAAAAATAGTCAGCTTAAGGTGATAGAAAGTTATGCATTCCCAGAAAGGGGTGGTCCTGCACACATTACATGTTTCTGACACCAGCCCACACTGCTGCTGCTTCATTTTTGTCAGCTCTAACCATCATGCAGCTCTATGTCTGTCCAGCTAACTGATCTGACCAAAACTAAGACAAGAGAAAAGATTAGTTTCTAAATAGATTTGTATGCTCATCCAACTCACCCTACAGCCATATGGTTGCTAGAGCTGAAACAGAGAGAAGAAAGAAAATTATGCCTGCAACATGGGAAAAAAGGACAGGCAGCATGATCCAGCTGTGAAACCATACCCCAAAGCTTGCAGGAACTCTAACAAGAAGCCAAAAAGTAAGGGGTCTGCTTCTGTCACTATTTTCCATGCTGATGTAAAACTAAAGGAACTCTGCTGAAGATAATGACATTATACCTATTGAAAACCACTGGGAAAAGAGAATGGAGCTAATAACATTAAATAATTACTAGAAGTATGGGACATAAAACCCTGCACTTTTTTAGCACAAAATTGTATTTTAGTGTAGTGAATTCTGTTAGGGAAAAAAGTGTTTACAGAAAGGAGATTTAGTAAATGTTCCTTGCATTAAAAAAGTCATTGCCTTTCATGTGCTCACCTCGGGAAAGTACAAATAGACTGAAGTTCATGCAGCTCTCCTTTCTATAGAGCTACTGGGGAATAAATTTGCTTCAGATCAGTATACAATTCTGTGAGTAAATCTGGAAGAAAAATGAAATGCAAGGTGAAACAAACCTAACTACTTTTTCATAAATTACTCTGAAATTAGCTAATTTTTTCTTCATTCTTTATTACACGTATGTAATAAAACAGGTGAAGGTTCCCTATAACTTTCACACTTTGGCAATGTTATTTAGGTTACACAGTAGAAATTGCAACAAGAAGAAAAACGAGCACAGAAGGGCTTCAACAGCTTTCAACCAGTGTCTTTTCTAGGTTTCTAACTGGACGTAGTTAGACACTTAGAACCGGTCAGTTACAATCAGTGAAAACAAGGAAGACCAGAGTCTGTTTGTGCGTTATTTGTCCATCATGTTGAGAATCATTTCACAAGTCATTTCTGTTTTCTTTTCTCTTGGAGTTGCTGTTTCTATTCCATCTAAAACAGGAACAATCTCACTGGCACAATGTCCATTTTTCACTGTGGAGGCATCTTGGAACGATTCCAGGTCAACTTTGCAAAAAAAATTAAATGTTGTAGTCATTAACCAGAAAGACAATTAAGTATTTCAATAAATTTAACAAACAGGCAATTTAATTTAGTGGAGAAAATACTGCCAATATATAACAGCAGCATATCTTTTATCTTATATTTTATTTGGAGAATGAATGTATTTTATGTTGAATATTACATTACAAGCCATGTTAGTGAGTAGTATCCATGGTGTTCTTATCAGAGGAAAACTAACCATTATTTAACCAGAAATTTAATTCTCATATACATGCATTTTATTTTTTAATTATTAGTAACAGCAAATCATTGACAGCACCAGTCACACAAGTAATCTTTTGTAAAGCCACATATAGGATCCCACAGGCCCCTGCAAGTTGTGCAAGAAGTGAACAGTGACATATACTTGCAAATGTCAACTTTGGGAAAAAACCTTCTGGAACCAGCAAAGAAATTTCTAATATTTGTGTGAGTCAATTAATGAACTGAGTATTTGCATGAACAACATCTGAAGACACATTATCTTAGCTCTAGAAAATCAAGCTTCCATATGAAAGGATCTGCAAGATACCAAAAAGAAATTGTTTGCACATAGCAAAACATTAATAAACAGCAAAATCTAATTATTGCAAAAACATAAACACTGCAGCTGTAACATTTCTCTCTAACAGCCTTACCAGTGAAAACAGAAGTGTCAATGCTCATGTAAACTCAGCTGCCGATATATATTCATTAGATTCAGAAAAGCTTCAACATTTCTTCTTCTCACTATGTCAAATTTTATCTCAGTGTCATCAGCCACAAATCAGTGTAGATATAATCTGATATACCAAAATTTAAGGTTTTAGGACATCTAGGCCTTATATGTATCTCTATTCTTGCCTCTTACTCCATAAAAATCACCTGAAGAATCCTATCAAGGAGACTACTATGGCTTTCAAACAGCATCTGGGAAGCAGAGAGGCAAAAAATGACAGGATGTTCTGGTCAGGCAAAGCTATTTTTTTGGCCCTGGTGGCCCTGAAAGTGACCTCAGAAATATATGGCCAGCTCTCACCCTGCAACAGTGCAGAGATTCAGCATTAGATCAAACAGACAAGGGGAAGGCAGGATGCACGAGAATACAGAGTTCCTGCCCATGGCCTGACCGAACTGAATATTGTATGTTTGCTTTGTCTAATTCAACAGAAATGCACGTCACCACACTACGTATGTGGTGACAGGCTAAGGTTTATGTGAGAGAATAAAAAAAACATACTTCATATGTTTTTAGAGTTGCAAATAAGATAAAATATAAATGATTGTATCAGGAATGTACTAGCATAATCTAGATAGAAAAGGCACTTCACTTATTGCTGTGGAGTTCTCACTGACAAGACACCAACTGACCAATTAGTCTACCATTTTGGTCTGCCAAAACCTGAACTCATTCACTTTCTGGGAATCTTAATCTAATGACAAAAGATGAGGAAGCAGAAGAAAGAGAAGGAAAGAGATTAACTATGGACCATCTTTTCGTTTATATCCACAATGAGTAACACCAAGTAATTACAAGTGAGTTTCTGATTGCATAGACATGCTGAACCAAGAGCTTTATAAACTGGCCTGATCACCTCTACAGTACGACAGAAGAATCATAGAATCATAGAATCAT
>NW_009190934.1:6458-8367 GCF_000690835.1 Fulmarus glacialis | reverse complement strand
AAGGCGTTCGCCAGGAAGGTGTTCCGGCTTGGCTTGAACATCTCCAAGGGATGAGGAATTTGCCCCTTCCCCTGGCAAAGCTGTTCCAACGGTAAATAGTACATTTGTGTGGAAGTTTTATTCATTTAATTCAAACACTAGATAGACTCTCAGAGCTGCTGAGAAAATACCAAGGAAAAAGAAGCCAGCGATGACCTTCAGCAAATGCTTTGCTTCCTCGGGGCCAAAATCAAACTTTATTCTTTCAAGCAAGACTTGCACCTGTAGCCCATCACAGGTGAAATATGACCATTAATTTTTGGAAGATATCAAAGGATATCAACAGCTGTTGCTTCAAATAGACAGGAAGGTACCGGACCAAATAATACCACCCGCTCCCTAGGTAGCCAGCACTCGCCCCTTCTCTTTCAGACCTACAAAAGGGCTTCTGTGGCCCAAAGCTGATCTTTCCTCTTCTCAACTGCACTATTTGGTCCAACAGACGATGCTACGTCTCCTTATTCACCTTGTGCTAGTCTAAACATTTACTCATGCCAACTGCTACATCCTTCCCCCGGCACAGAGCAAAATAAAGCTCTCCAAACTACCCATCTTCTAAATGATAAATGTTCCAAGTAATTTTTATTTAGAATACAAGAGAGAGGTACAAATGTATTTACACTGTGTACATATACAATCAAATAATATATAATATCAAAGTTTTGTAAATAATGTTTACATAAATATTTACAAAGTTAAAGTGACTGTTTTTTTCTGGAAGTAAAACACAGTTTGTGAGAACTTTATACATCTTAGACTTATAATTAATATTAGAATACCTTATTTTAAGCTTTATGATACACAGCCCTCCTCTCACTTGTGGCAGGACTCCAGAGGGCGCTTAGAATTGTCCTTGGGGACAGAGCTGGCCCAGGGACGGGTTTTCTCTGTCCCCAGAGGGCAGTCGAAGTAACAGCCGAGATGTTCCCTCACAGCTGCGGGCAGCGATGGGGAGCGATGCTCCCGGGGCTGGAGCAAGCACAACCCGGCAGAGCACAGGGTCCCCCGCAAAACCTGCCTGTGGATGGGCATTTCCAGCTGGCACGTTGTGCTGGGGGTGTCCCTGTAGCACGAGGCCTGTCCCCTCTGCCCATGGCATCGCTCGGAGGCGTCGGGCAAAGCCCAACGCATAGCTTGGGCTGGAGGAGGGCAGGCAAGGGGATTTGGGGCGGGGGGAAAACGCGAGCATTTGCTAAATCAGGGTTCCCGAGGAGGGAAATATGTCCCTTGGAAAGAGACACCAGGGCCAAAGCTGCCCCTGGGACAAACAGGCCGCAACAGGGCTGTACCAGCCTTTCAACGGGGCGTGTGGCTCTGCCGGACACTCGCTGGAGCAGAGAAGGAAGGATAAGAGCAATTTTTCTACCCATGAAATTATCTATAAAACCCAGGCATGACTCATCCAGGCCCAGTTTTTAGGCTGCCCCAGCCCTCCCTGAGTGCACCGGCAAATCCACGCAGGACATCCCGCTGTGTCCCTTCGCCCGTCTCCCTCTGCCAAACCCAGGGACCAGCAGCCCACCCTACACTGCATCTCCCCGGAGAGGATCCAGCACGATGCGGCTGCAGCAGTGGCTTGCAGAGCTGGGGGGATCCCTTCGCTCACCGAACAGCCTCCCAAACCCCATGCAAACAGCGATGCCCAAAAATAAACCAGCATCCCCCCTTCAACACACAAAGCAGCCGTGCCTCTGCCCCCCAGCTCTGCCAAGGGCCAACACCCCCCTGTTCATTGCATGTCTCAGCGCCAGTCTTTGCTGTCCCAAAACCCGCTGCCGCGCTGGGGCTTCACAGCACCATGGTGGGGATGTGATGGGCCAGGGAGGCAGGATGGGGCACGGGCAGGGCCGGTGAATGAGCCTGCAGGGAG
>NW_009190934.1:5814-6235 GCF_000690835.1 Fulmarus glacialis | reverse complement strand
AGCGCGCAGGTTGCTGCGGGAGTTGAAGCCGCGGTGGCAGATGACGCAGCGCATGCGCCCCGTCGTGCTGGCCCCTGTCTCCACCGCGTGGAAGTCCTCTGGGGACAACAGGGGACAGTCAGGCACTGCCCTCCGACACAGCAGCTCACCCCCTCCCCAAGCCCCCAAGGTGCTGACTGCCCTAAATAACCACCCCGTGCCCCCTTGCTGGCTCCTCTGCCTGCTGAGGGTGCCCATGAGCAGACACCCATCCCAGGCAGAGCAGGGTCATGCTGGCACTTAGGGCTTTGGGATGGGGCCAGAACTGGGAACGGGCTCACCCAAATTTGGATGAGGGGGAACACTCAAGCCAATCTGTTTCCCCTATGGATGGGCACAAAAAGCGCTTTTCCCCTCCCTCGGCTGCAAGTAGAGCTGGAGG